>NC_134020.1:13826750-14026750 GCF_040712315.1 Castanea sativa
TTTTCAAGTCATTCTCTCTTTTCAGTTTCACTTAATCTGCATACACTTGTCTTGGAGTCAACGGTACAAGAGTAATGGTTTTGTTATCTTTAACAAAAGAATACCTATTCTTGAACCCATCATGATTGACCTTCCTGTCAAACTGCCATGGCCTGCCCAATAAAATGTGACCCGCTTGCATTTGAACAACATCACAAAGTACTTCATCCTTGTACCTCCCAATTGAAAATAGAAACCAACACTTGCTTGTTTACCTTAACTTCTCCACAATCATTCAACCACTGCAACTTATATGGTCTAGGGTGTTTCAAGGTAGGTAAATTCAAATTTTCAACTAAAGTAGTGCTAGCTACATTGGTACAGCTTCCCCCATCTATAATCATACTACATACCTTATTGTTGACGTGGCATCTAGTATGAAAAATGTTCTCCCTTTGTTGTTCCATGTCATCCTCTTTGAATTGGGCACTTAAAGCACGCCTAGCCACAAGTGACTTGCCCTCCACTGGATACTCCACTTCCTTATCACAAGCATCCTCAAGTGATGGAATCTGGTCATCATCTTCCTCACTTTTAGTTTCCACCTCTCCATCAATACGTGCAATCATGGTCCTCTTATTTGGGCATTGTGAAGCAATATGACCTACTCCCAAACAACGAAAACACTTAATATCACGATTACGAGTCTGAGATTCATTTTTACCTTTGTTGACACTGGGAGCTTCATCTCTCAATTTTGGTGGTTCGGCTTTGGACTTGAAAACAACTCCTTCGTCTTTCCTCCCATTTGACCTCCATGAAGTAGAGGAGCCCGGATTTTGAAATGACCGAGTTCCTTTCCTTTTAAGCTGTCGTTCCACCTTTATTGCCATGTGGACCATGTCCTCCAACTCCACGCAGTGTTGCAACTCCACCACATTGGCAATGTCCCGATTCAGCCCATTCAGAAACCTTGTCATGGTAGCTTCTCTATCCTCCTCTACATTTGCCCGAATCATGGCAATCTCCATCTCCTTGTGGTAGTCATCCACGCTCTTATAGCCTTGAGTAAGACTCTGTAATTTCTGATACAAGTCCCTATAGTAGTGACTAGGAACAAACCACCTCCTCATGATGGCTTTTATTTCCTCCCAACTCTCAATAGGTCTCTCATGGTTTCTCCTTCTGTTCATCACAAGTTGATCCGACCATATAATAGCATAGTCAGTAAACTCAATGACAGTCAGTTTTACCTTTTTCTCCTCGAAGTAGTTTTGGCACTCAAAGATTAATTCCACCTTCTTCTCCCACCCCAAGTATGCTTCTGGATCATTTTTCCCTTGGAATGTTGGTATCTTCATTTTTATGTTTCCTAGGTTCCTGTCAGTCTCATCTTGCCATCTTGGATCTCTTCAGAAACCTCTACCACGCCTTTCTCCCCTCTGCACAAACCTGCCCTCATTGTTCAATGAAGCTTGATCTTTTTCATCTTCAAACTCATGCTCGTGGTAGTCATCAGAATCATCCATGTGCGCATGCCTTTCTTGCCTTCTAACATTAAGGCCTCTTTGGGGACGCTCCATACGCAAAGTAGCAATAACAGTGTCCTGCCTATCCATCCGATCCCGAATCTCATTAAACACCACGTTCATGCGTTCAAATTGTTGTTGCATAGCCCGCAAAATAATGGACGACACCTCCCCTCCTTCCCTATTTGATGTTTCACACCTGGAAGACATACTTTTAAAACAACAGAGAATTGTTAGAAATAATTCCTCACAACACTCCCTCACGTGTTTGCACTCAAATTATGTCACTCCCACTCATGTTTCACTCTTAAATTGGCTTTTTTCGATATTAGTCTTACACTCTCTCGCCTTTTTCCACTCGTAGCTTCCTCTTTTCAGTTCTGCATTAAACTAATTAACTTGATCAAGAAATTCAACTTGTAGTGTTTAAACAAATACCAACGGCAAGAAAATATGACAGTAACACTAAATCAAAGGAAGAGGACAAAAGAAAACGATATTCTAGTCTGAGAGAATTGAAACTACAAACAAATTATTATTTTTTTCTAATTCTTTTCTGATGTCTTTTTTTTTTTTTACGTTTTTTTTTTTTTTGGGAGCTGGGTGCACGATTTTAGCCTAGTGCACTTCAACAAAAACAAAAAAAAAATTAGAACGATGAATGAAGAACACAAAAGGAATAGGATAGGATGATAACATGAAACAAAAAAAAAAAAATGAAGGGATAGAAAACTGATTTTAGAACCTGTGCTCTGATACCAAATGATGCGAACCTTAATCAACACACTTTGAGACCCAACAAAAATATTGGAATATTTAATACCAAATGATGCAAACCTCAATCGACATGCTTTGAGACCCAACAAAAATATTGGAATACTTGCCTAAGAAAGCTAAAATTCAGATTTTTGATAGAAACCCTGACCCAACGTTTATAATCGAAACGCGAACCAAATGTATAAGTTGACCTTGACCCAATGATTATAAAGAATCACGAACCAAAGGTATAAAGTTTGAACGCCACAAGGAAGAATCCCTGATAAGTTCACAGTTCTTGAAGAACCAAAAGAAGAGCAAAGCCTCACATTTTCTAATTTTTATTCAATAATGTTATATGAAAAACGTTTACAAACTTCAGAGCCTATTTAAGGGCTCCATAAAACTTGACAGACAAGAAAATATATTCTAAAATAACTCCTAATTGATACCTTATCATATCAGGAATCAAATTTGACCTAAAAAGCATTAAATGCACCTAAAAATAAGGAAAATACCTAAAAAATGTACTAAATAATAAAACCTTAAATAAAAGTTGATTTGGTCTGAAATTAGGAGATCCAAAATAGGAAAAAATCTGCCTTAACTGATATAGAGCTGGAAAGTCAATCAGCCATTAATTCATGCCATAAATCACTCGCAATTAAGCCAGATCAGCCTTAAATAGCTTGAATTAAATTTATTACGTTTTCAGCTTCTTTTGGGCCAAGCTTGGAATGTCCTGCGTTAGAATCAGCCCAAATCTCTTGAATCAGCCCATTAAGTGCTTCTTTGATCGTCTTGGATCCTGCTCTTGTAATAGGCCCAACAGGAACATGCAATGGATCCTTGAATGCTTGTTGATTCTCATCACACCGTCTAAACATGTATCCTTCTTCCAAGCCGGTATGTCAGAAGAAAATAATTTTCGCTCCTGAACGAGAAAATGCCATTAAGAAGGAAGTCTGGAAGCTGACCACGACAAAATTCATTCAAGAAGTTTATTACCCGGACTAGTTGGCTAATGTGGTAATGGTCAAGAAGGCTAATCGTAAATGGAGGATGTGCGTGGACTTCACTGATTTGAACCAGGCTTGCCCCAAGGATAACTATCCATTTCCATGCATTGACCAGCAGGTGGACTTGACTGCGGGCCATAAATTGCTAAGTTTTATGGACGCTTTTTCAGGCTACAACCAAATAAAAATGGATGATATGGATCAAGAGAAGACATCCTTCATCACCAGCCAAGGCTTGTTTTGCTACAAGGTGATGCCCTTCGGTTTGAAGAATGCGGGGGCAACTTATCAAAGGCTGGTTAACCATATGTTTCATCCACAAATTGGACGAAATGTGGAAGTTTATGTGGATGATACGCTGGTAAAGAGCTTGGACGAGAAACAGCATCTGGACTACCTTCAGGAGACCTTTGATACCCTTAGACGGTATAACATGTAGTTGAATCCAAGTAAGTGTGCCTTTAGAGTTTTGTCAGGTAAGTTTCTTGGGTTCATGGTTTCACACGGGGCATTGAAGCGAATCCCGATAAAATCCAAGCAATACTGAACATGGAGCCACCGAAGAATATCAAAGAAGTCCAATCTTTTATCGGACGAGTTGCCGCCCTTAACAGGATTATTTCAAAGGCTACTGACAAGTATTTACCATTCTTCAAAGTTCTAAAGAAGGCATTTGAGTGGACGAATGAGTGCCAGAAGGCCTTCCAAGACCTTAAGACCTACCTCACTACTCCTCCCTTGCTAAGCCCGTCCATACTAGGTGAATAATTATATTTGTATTTAGCGGTGTCCCCACACGAAGTGAGCTTGACATTAATTAGAGAAGAAGGGAGGATACATAAATTAGTTTACTATACGAGTTGGGCGCTAAAAGGAGTGGAAGGACGATATCCAATGATGGAAAAGCTAGCCTTTGCTTTGGTCACGGCTTCTAGGAAGCTGAGGCACTACTTTCAGGCTCATGTCATCAACGTCTTGACAAATCACCCACTAAAGAAGGCAATGAACAAGTTGGAAGCTGTAGGACGACTAATCCAATGGGTCGTAGAGCTTAGTGAGTGTGATGTCAGGTCCTAACCAAGAAGCGCGATAAAAGCACAAGCATTGGCGGATTTCATTGCGGAGTTCACTCCCAGTCAGACGAGCTGGACAAAGAGGAAGGGGCTCAAAGATAGGTCATCAATGTAGATGGCTCGTCCACATTATATGCAGGGGGATTGGAGTTATACTCAAGTCCCTAGAAGGAGATAAGTTGAAATACGTAGCTCGTCTACAATACCAAACTACTAACAATGAAGCTGAATACGAAACTCTTCTCAAAGGATAAGAATTGGCTAAGTCCTTAGGGGTGGAGTCAGTAGTCGTTCAAGGAGATTCTCAGTTGGTCATCAATCAAGTGAATGGAATGTGTGAAGCTAAGGAAGACCGGATGAAGAAGTACCTCAACAAAGTGAAGCGACTCGTCAAAAGATTCAAAGAAGCCATTTTTGTTCAACTCCCAAGGGAGGAGAACATGGAAGTGGATGTTTTGGCAAAAGCAGCTTTAGCGGGGGGAGTAATGGACGACCAGACCAAGTCCAATATATGCCGAGCATAGATCTTCCAGAAGTACAACAAATTGAAGGAGAAAGAAATTGGATGACTCCAATAATAGTTTATCTTAAAGTTGGAAGGCTTCCAGAAGACAAAGACGAAGCTAGGAAGTTGAGAATCAAAGCTGCCAAGTATGTCCTCCTAGACGAGGTATAATTCTAAAATTTGGGGTGGGGTTGGGGGGGGGGGATGGGGTAGTGAATAAATTTACATGAAATTTATAATTTTTTTGACTAGTTCTAATGGTGAATTCCAAAGGCTAGGGGGGCTTGGCCCCCACCCCAACGTGGCTCTGCCATTGTATGGATGGTTAGATTACTAATGGAAATGAATAGTAGAGCTAACATGAAAATGAAATCAAACATGAAGGGCCAAAATAATGACTTAAAGGCCAAAATAAAAATAATCCTGAACTTTAAATGCCAAAATTGTATTTCAGTATAAATTTAAGAATATTTATTTGATTCTTTTATATATCATTCAATAAATCCAATTGTTTTATCCCAAAGTACTTCTAATACGAACATCTCCAACACACAATACAAAACTTTATTTCTCTAATTTTTGGAGTTCCAAGCTGAAAAACAAAGCTCTAGTGGTTTGTTTGGATATCATGGATTTGGATTTGAATTTAGATTTGAATTGGCCCAAATCTAAATTCTTTGTTTGGGTAAGTTAAAAGAAATGGATTTGGGTTTGACCCCAAATCCAATCAAAATTTAATGGCCAAAATCCATGGATTTCAAATGCCCTCTTACACGGTGGAATTTGGAATTCTCTCACACACGTTTGTTCTCTATTTCTCTCTCAACTTGTGTCTCTCTCTCGTTTTTCCTAGCCACAACTCACAAGATCTTCTTCTCTATCTATTTCTTGCGGCAACTTCAGGTTTGTTTGTCTCAACGTCTGATTTGTTTGTGGGTTTCTCTTTACTTTCTATTTCTGTTTTCATTTGTGGGTTTGAAATGCAAATTACGTGTTTGATTAAATGCCTCTATGAGTTATGAGTTGTTTAGGTAGTACTTTTACTCTGTTGTGCCCAAAGGGTAGTGGCAGTGGAAGTGCAATTGCACACCCAAAAAAAGAGAGTTGAGAGTTTGGATTTGATCTCTCTTTGGTATAAGGCAATGTGAAAATACTTTCTTCTTGTGCTTGGTGGCTGCTTACTAATTTTTTTATAGGGAGAAGAAGAAGGCTCTGTCAAGCTTTTTAAGTGGGTTCCCTTGGCTTGTACTTAATAATCGATGAACAATATCACAAAGCTATGAACGTGCATAGGAGGATCACATGAAGAACTTATTAATGGCAAAATAATTTCCCCAACAAATATAAATATTATGGTTAGGCTTTACATGAACAAGAAAGATGATCTGGGAGTCCATGAATACTTGACCTTGTTTGTCAATAAACAACTCTCTAATTGCTACAATGTTCCATCAGGCTTGTGGCACACTAAGGATGTGAGACAACCAAAATAAATTGACCCAGATTACACTCGCAATCCCAAAGACCCAGATTACATGGAAAGCAAGCCACTAGCAACACCACTCACAATCTCCACACTCATTAATGTAGCAATATTATCACAGTAACCACAATGGCACCCTCTATTTCATTTTCCACTGCAGTGTTTTATTTTAAGAGAAAGTGGGTTCCCTTGGCTTATATTGTTCTATAATGGGTTGTAAGAAGAGATGGCATTGGTATTTAATTATATTCATCTTCTTCTTCTTTTTGTGCTTTATATGTTTTGGTTAATTGGATATGAAAACTTCCTTTGCACCATTGCACAGCAGCCCTTCAATAAAGCTAAAATACCCAATTTGTGAAAGCTGGGATGGTACTAATGTAGTGTTTCACACATTGCAGCAAACAGCTGCCCCTCACAATTAAATTACTCAATTAGAGCACCAACACCTCCACCCGGGTCCTTCTTACATAGACACATATGTTGTCCCTATTGCCTGGCATCTATAAAGCGTAGGACTTATTGGACCTGCATTCCACAAAAGTGGACACTCCCCATTGGGTGTGTCTTTATTTTTTATTTTTTATTTTTTGTGGGTTTGTAATGCAAATTATGTGTTTGATGAAATGCTTCTATGAACTATCTATGAAGCGGATTTTGCAAAAATGTTCATTGGAGTTCGTCCTTTAGATAGAGGTTGTGTCAGTTGGAAGATTATATTTTCCACTGTTGGTTTAAGCAGTGGAAAATATAATTTTTACATATGCACTGCAGTAATTGATTTTTCATAATTTGTGAATCAGGTCCCACATATTATGCATGACCATATCTTGTTCAGGTCCAATAAAATCTATTGTCATTTGAGATTTGTTGAAGTCTACAATTGTGTATTTTTTCTTTATTTGTTATGGCTGAGGAAGGAGAAAATGAGGTGAATTCTTCCATTTGTTGTAGATATTGGTTCATCTCTTAAAGAGTATGTTCATCTGTAAAAGCGCATTTCCACAAAGAAAAATCAAGAGCAACCACAACTTTCTAGCGAAGAGATACATGCAATGGTTTCAAAAGTGTCTAGACTCATGCGGCTTGAAATATTCAAAATAGTTGAGAAGTTAATGCATGGAGGTGCAGAGGACTTTAGGTTTTGGAAAAGTCTTTCAAATGATGATGATAAGAAGAACTAGATATGACTTCTACTTAGTCCCCATTAATTTGTTCTCATGATATATAACTTTCTAGTTGTTAATAACTATAAAATAATTTTTAGTTTGAGATTTTTAATGTTGTGAAAAAAAAAAAACATGCATTTGGGTGTCCTCTCTAGTTGATATAAAACATTTTAGTTGTCAATAGTTGGCAAGATATTTTTTTAGTTGGCTATGACTAAAAATATTTAGTCATCATATTGTCAATTGGATTATCAATATTACCTCATGTATTTAAAATTAAAATGTAGAAGGATTAAGAAAAATAATAATTAAAAATGTATTTTATTGATCTTTAATCCAAATCCAAATTCAAATTCAAATTTAGGTATCCGAACAATGAAATTTTAAATGATAAATTTTAAATTTTTCATTGCTTAAAAATACCCAAACAAGGAATTTTTAATACAATAGATTTCAAATCAAGGCATTTCAAATCCAAATCCAAATCAAAATGTTGCCATCCAAACACAACCTAAAAGTTAGCTTTTACTGGCCAAAATCTTTATTTTGCTACAAAGATTCTCTAGATTGGGAGAGCCATTGTAATCACAGTACCTAAGATAAAATCAAAGCAACCCAATGAACTGATTGAAACACCAAGTCATCAAATTCAACAACAAAATACCAAAAAAGGGGTAAACTCAAACCCAATTTCTCATTGTCTTCGAGCTTGACGGTGGTCTCATCCCTAGTTAGTGACCATTGTAGGTGATGCATACAAGAATGGCAAAAATACAATTTTAGTGGTGGACCTAAATTAGAACTTAAACTACTAATTATTCAAGTTTTGGTGTGAAAATATTATGGGCGTAACATTATTCTTTAAGAAAAATAATAATATAATTAGAAAAAGAATGTTGATGTGTATCTTAAAAAATTGGATAGCTAAATATAAAAAACTAGTCGCTAACCCATGCAATGCATGAGAAAACTATTGTGTATATAGATATAAACTATTCTTTTTCTCTTTGTCTTTGATTGTACATTAGAATTCTAGTCTTATCATTTCTTATCTTTGATATGAAACATTAAATTACGTAATGAAAAATAGAAATCAAATTTAAGTTTAAAATAAAATGAAGGATTAAATCTTTAACATCCTCAATTATCCATAAAATGTATGAAACACAAATTTAAAGAACTACTTAATCAATATTTCAAATAAATTGAAAAAAAAACTTTAAAAAGTGTTTTTGGTATCTTCTTCCTTTGTTGCTTTGTAATAGTCACTAAATATGTCATTTTGTTTTTCTTGAGTACAGATATTGGTGTGAGTTGCACATTACTTTGAACATCAACCTTTTGAAACTTTGTAGAATCACCACCTTGTTCACTTGATAAGTTGCTACTACATTCATTTGAAGTATCATTGATGTAAGTATGGTGCGACTAAATTTCTTGGTTCGAAATAAATCAAACAAGTAAAATAGTGTCACAAATGCGAATTTGTATTGATGAATATATGGTACAATTCTCCGTGTTTACAAAAGAGTGATCCCCTGATTCGATCTCCTTGAAAGATTTGTTGATTGGAATTGTGGTGATGTGATTTTGATTCGAACACAAGATATCCTTCAATTTGGCTGAGGAATGGATTGAAGATCTTTGAAACGGAATTACAATGAATCTCGGGATATGAGCTTGTTAGAAATTCTTTCTTCTTCACGTTCTTTCTGTTCTTCGTGCATTCTTCTTTTTTGAAGATTTGTGGTGGAAGTTCTTTGGTGCTTTAGAGGCTTGAATCCGTAGAGCTTTGATGATTTATGGTTTGCTAAGGTTTCTGGAGGCTTTTTAGCTTAATTCCAGTGAACTTTGAGATCTAGGAAAATGATTTGGATGATTTCTCTTCAAATGTTCTTCGTATTCGAAGGTTTATGACAGAAGTTCTTCGGGGCTTTGGAGGCTTGAATCCGTAGAGCTTCACCAAAGTGTAATTTCTTGAAGTTTCTGAAGGCTTTAGGGCTTGATTTCATCAAACATAAGATCTAGGCAGATAGTTTGAATGATTCTGCTTCGAATGTTCTTTATATTCGAGGTTGAAGTTCTTAGAGGCTTTAGGGCTTGATTCCAGCAGAGCTTCTATACTTTTGAATCTTCTTTGATGCTACTTGTGGCATGGATGCCTTGGTGTGTGTTCAAATGCTTTAGGAAGGCTTCTATTTATAGGAGTTAGGGGGTGGGTGAGCGACACGTGGCAGAGTCTAATTGGTGACACATGTCACAGCTTGATTGGCCCGCCTATGTCATCGCTTACACACGCTGGATTGCTTATGTCATCGCTGACACGTGCTGGACTACTTATGTCATTGCTTACACGCATCTATGTGTGATTAGCATTTTGCATGCTTTTCATGTTTTTACCTTAATGAAACTTGGAAAATTTCTAGTAACAGTACATGATGCCATGTAATTAGCCGTACTTTGTGGACTTGGTAGCATGATGTGTCAGCTTGTGATAGGTCGAGAATTTTCCCTCTCTATAGTAAGCCTAACAATAAAACAGGTTGATAAATGTATTACAACATAAACAAATTAAATATCTAATTTGTAATTTGCTATATTAAAAAATACGTACTTCTGACATTTTATCAAGCTAAATTGCTTTGTCAATATTTTCAAAAGATTCAAAAACTTTCTTGACAGTGTAGAATTCCCATCCATACTTAAGATTATAGTCATTTAGTTGTATTTGGAAAACAAATTCTATTCCATTCAAATTTTCTATTTGCACAAGAAGTACGACTTCTTCGGGCACCTAACAAAAGTAATATTTTTCAAATTGTACACTCAAGTAAAACTTGGACAAAGATGTTCTACTGAAATTTTTTTTGTTCATATCAATAAACTGGAGTTCTACAGATCCATGTTTCCTATGGATGTCTCATAATGAGGTATGTACAAACTTTTTTGTTGATTGGAAGTAAACTTAATGATGAATGCTGACTATTTTGACGGATAAAATGTTATACATAATGGTCGGAAGCAAAACTGATTTAGTGATTGTGAAAATTTTGCAGATATTTGACGGATTCACTAATAAATTATAAATCATTCCTTGGAAGTTGACTAAATCAGCAACATGTGTGCTCAGTCCTTTGCTGCAACAATATTTAAAGAGAAGGCCAATAATATTTGATTTAAAAGTTCCATCTTTTTTCAATAGTTTTGATAGAGATTCACAGACCCAATAGTGAACCCCTTTGATGAGAATCAACAAGCATTCAAGGATCCATTGCATGTTCCAATTGGGCCTATTACAAGAGCAAGATCCAAGAAGATCAAAGAAGCACTTAATGGGCTGATTCAAGAGATTTGGGTTGATTCTAACGCAAGACATTCCAAGCTTGGCCCAAAGGAAGATGAAAGCCTAATAAACTTAATTCAAGCTATTTAGGGCTGATTTGGCTTAATTGAGAGTGATTTATGGCGTGAATTAATGGCTGATTGACTTTCCAGCTCTATATCAGTCAAGACAGATTTTTTCCTATTTTGGATCTACTAATTTCAGACCAAATCAACTTTTATTTAGGGTTTTATTATTTAGTACGTTTTTTAGGTATTTTCCTTGTTTTTAGGTGCATTTAATGCTTTTTAGGTCAAATTTGATTCCTGATATGGTAAGGTATCAATTAGGAGTTATTTTAGAATATATTTTCTTGTCTGTCAAGTTTTACGGAGCTCTTAGCTCTTAAGTCTGTAAACGTTTTTCATATAATATTATTGAATAAAAATCAGAAAAGGTGAGGCTTTGCTCTTTTTTGGTTCTTCAAGAACTGTGAACTTATCAAAGATTCTTTCTTGTGGCGTTTAAACTTTATACCTTTGGTTCGTGATTCTTTATAATCATTGGGTCAAGGTTAACTTATACCTTTGGTTCACGTTTCAATTATAAACGTTGGGTCAGGGTTTCTATCAAAAATCTGAATTTTAGCTTTCTTGGGCAAGTATTCTAATATTTTTGTTGGGTCTCAAAGCGTGTCGATTGAGGTTCGCATGACCCTTTTTGGACAACCTTCAAGAAGGTTTCGTGACGGCCAACAAACATATATTTTATACATAAGTAGGCTAGAAAAAAATTAAAAATATTAGAGGAAAGTAGCAAACCTTGGTGGTGGCGTTGATAAAAGGCAAAGATTGAGGGGGGCAGACTATAGCGCGCGATTAAGAGAGAATGAGCAGTGATCAATCTGACAATCTGTATGAATCTCAAGCAATATATTTATTCAGCAATCTAGCCATAAGAATCCAATATTCAGCCAACATTCAAGAAACATTAATAGAAGAAACCATTATGTTCGAAACTCTAATCATTAAAAAATCAAACCTACTTATCAATTGTTAGGGTTTGTGCCTTAAAATTCAATTTATTGGCATGTCATAAATAATTAAATTGTTTAATTATATGAGACTATTTATATATGAACTAATAGGACATTATCATAGTCCATGAGATGCATTGTATGTGATTTATGTGATTTAGTCACAGAAGATGTAAGTCACAAGTTTCTTGTAAACTCAAAATGTAGTTTGTAGTCGGCGATGAAATTGGACGTTTCATCTGCGAAGACTATAACGCATCCACTAAGATGATTTATCTTGATCATGGAAGTGGATACTTCTAGTTGATGTGTTGATGTGTCTTAAGAGTTGAGACATATTGAACTGGACCGTTGTGAGATTAATTATTCAATCAACAACTGTCACCTGAATAATTAATCTCACGACTTCTAATTTCATAGACCCTCAATCCTGAGAGGGTAGTGGACCTGATCATGAAATGTAGGTTACTTTAATATATCATGAGTGAGATCTAATATTCACGGTCAAAACCTCAGTATGTTGGGTAACCACACATAGTGTTAAGGGAATACATATTCTCAAGATGAAATCCATAATCTCTTTTGTAGAGACACGAAATATCCCCTTGAGATAAATTTAATGGGAACTAGTTATTCAGGGCACCCACTTTAGTAAGGAGTTACTAAAGATTATATTTATTGAAATTGGATTTCAATAAATGTGAATAACTAAAAGATTAAACCAGGTACTCAAGGATAAAATAGTTGTTTACAAAGTGACAGTTTATTATGACTTTGTTCACTATGAATATTTCATGAAGGAGTCAAATGATATTATTAGAGTCTTGGGATATAATTTATTAATAAGGCCTAGAGTGCAATTATATTTATATAGTGGTATTAAATATAATTAATGGTAATTTTGAACTTGTCAAGAGTTGACAGAAAAGCCTAAGGCCCATTGGAGCTAGTGTCTTATTGGTCTCATTCCAAGCCACACACTAAAGCCCAATTGGAAAGGCTCAATAGGCCAGCCCAATTAGATAATCAGCTAGTTATAAAGGGAGAAACATACAAATTTTTTTATGAGAAAGATACATCATTGAAAAAGTGTGTCTTTGTGTAAGTGAAGCCACTCAATTATTCTCCCTTGAAAACTGATTGAGAGACCACACTTCTTGGGCGTAAAGTGGAATTGGAGTGAAGATTAAAAGTGTTCCCAAGTATTTCTAATCTTTTGTTTTGAATTTCACCACACCAAAGTACGCTATCTTGTTCTTAAATTCTGAAATTTACATGATGCATGTTATCAATCATGAATGAAAGAGATCCATGTTTGTTGCTTCCGCTGTGTGTTTTGTATGAGATACAAAACCAGATTTTTCAACATCAATATCCCTTAAACTTTCAAATCGATAACCTTAGAGACCATTATGATTCAATTAATCTCCTTTCTACTAAATAAACCTATCTCACCATGAATACCAATCTCAATTTCTAACATATGAATCATAAAAAATTCAAATCCATAGCTCAGTTTCCACTAAAAATATTCAAATTGATTAAAGCTTTTCTTTCGTGAGACAGTTGATGATAACCAAAACAACAATAAATGAAATTTTCCGGTAGTTAGAAGCACCAACAACAAGTAGGCAAAAAAATTTCAAAGTTTCAATTTCATACTCTTATTCAAAAGAGATATAAGAATTGCAGCAGCAACATAATTGCTTTGACTCTAATTATCTCTCTGCAATAGATTCTTCCACAATCTAAGAAGCTTTAATATATATTTTATGCAAAGAAGTGACTCAAGTGAGCTATATCTTAGCCTCATGCAATTTTCCTTTTTCTAGTTTATGAATGCAGAGTCAAAGCATAGAGAGGGCAAATCCAACGTGAGTGATTTTCCTTCACAATAAGATAAAATTAAGGACCAGAATGGGTTATGTATGAACTCCATATGCCAATCTAGGAATATGTCCCATCATGCTTGTTTCCTAATGATATTGATTTAGTTGAGAAGATATTTGTTGAGTATGTTCACCCAAAATTAATAAAATTTTCTAAAATGACATTTGTGGCTTCATTAGAATAATCATTATTGATCTCCATCACATGAAATAGTATCTACACAGGGACAGAGCAGAAGCACTGCCATTCAAGTAAGCAATGCCTCCCCCATGTCACCTAAGCTGTCAACAGCAAAACCCATCTGTCTCTACCTAATTGCATCCATCAAGTAATATAAACCAAATTGATGTAAAATAATTACTCTTTTTGTATCTTTTTTGTGCTACACACAGTACAAACTTCAAATGTAAAAGTCAACCTGATGAAGAATCAGATATGTTGTTTACTACTGAGAAGGAAGACTTCCCACTGGTTGATGAGAAAGATCAACTCAGAGAGCAACAAATCAGAGGGTATACATAATGTGAAAATTGATCTTGTGCATCTACTATCGATTAACCTTCCATGATGCTTGAAGTGACAAAGCTTAATTATGTGATAAGCAAGAACTGTTCTAAACCCAAAGACTCATTTAAACTACAATTCAATCAAATCTAGAATACAAAACAAAAACAGGAATACCCCTAACATCAGCATAAATTTCAAAATCAAAATTGAATTCAGACATTGGCAGCCGTACATGAACCCAGATAAGAATTCACAAAATAAAATCCAAAAAAACTGAATTGAAAATCCCTACACTACAAAAAATTGGACCTATAGTGGCGTTTGTGAAATGCCACTATAGGTCCAAAAAATGCCACTATAGGCCCATTTGGGCTATAGTGGCATTTGTAAACGCCACTATTGTTTCGCAATTATAGACTTATAGTAGCGTTTTATTTTTTAAAAAGGCTATAGTGGCGTTTGTTAAACGCCACTATAGACTTACCCTATAACGGCGTTCTGCAAACGCCACTATAGCCCAAAAACCAACAAAAAAAAAAAATCTGATTATTGAAAATTTTAATTTTCAGTAATCAAAAGTTTTTTTTTATGGAAAAAGTTTTTTTTTTATTGAATTCAAATTGTAATTAAATCAAAAGATTAAAAAAAAAACATAAATAAAACAAAATAAAAACAACACTGTATCCTAGCAAATTCAAAATGAAACACAAACCCACCTAAAAAAAGATTCAAAATAAAAAATGTACAACATGCTCATATCTAAAAATTAAAAAAAAAAAAAAAAACATAGCAACTCCACCCAACACATTCAGCCACCATAGACCAACCTGCAAAAAGAAATCATCAAATAGATTTTGAATTTTTCACTACTTTCTTGGTTCCATTAACGTAGATATTATTACATTTGAGATTTCTAAACCTATCAATAATAAAAAGCTAAAGAATTCACAAAAATTAATAAAAAATCTCAGAGATCACCCATGAAGCAAAGTTGACAGTAGACAAGGAATAGACCAAAACTATTATAAAAAATGGAATAGACCAAAGCAAAAATTAAATTTAAAAAAAAAAAAAAAACTTACTTGCAACTATACAACCAATGGCATCAAACATAATAGCACTCCTTCTTCAATTACAAATCCCATAACAGTAGCACCATTTAAAAATTTGAACAAAATTAATTACTTACAACACCATCTTCAAATCCAAAACCCACTAATATTAACACCACCACAAATAAAATAGGGAAAATAAAATCAAATAAGAGAGAAAGAGAAAATAATAAATCCATGCGTATAGCAAGGAAGTCAATACCGTACCGGAGGTTGTACCGGTTTGGCCACCGGTACGATATATTTCGGATACCGGTCAATACTGGTGTACCGTTTCAGGTTTACTGCTATTTTATATATACATATATATATATATGTATATATTATATACACAAACTAAAATCTCTAGAACCATGGTTATAAGCATATAATATTTCACTTATATTATAGTAAATATAAAAGTTTATCATAAAATATTATCTCAATTCAGAATAAATTATTCATAGTTTTAAACTTTAGTATCAATTAAAAGGAAAAAAAAAAACACAATATAAAAAAATAGAAAGCTTAGTTGTTCATTGCATATTAAGAAAACAAATAATACTAATAAGTTAGTGTAAATAAATTATTATTATGTCCTTACAAAAATTCAAAAATTATAAAACTAAAAAAAAAAAAAAAGTTTTTTTCTATACTGGCCGGTACGCCCGGTATCGGCCGGTATTGCCCAAAATTGGCCGGTACGCAACCAGTACGGCCGGTATTTTTTCCGGTACAAAATAGAAGTGTACCGGTATCGGTGCACTGACCGATACGGTACGTACCGGCCGGTACGGCCGGTATTGGTACGGTATTGACCACCCTGGCGTATAGTGAAAGAAGAGTGAAAGAAGGAAAAAAAAAGAAACAGAAAAGAAGAAACATGGAGGAGTGGAGATAAGAAAGAAAGAAAGAAAGAAATAAATAAAAGAAAAGAAAAGGAAAAAGAAATCTGAAGATAGAAGCAACGTGAGACAAGATATTGATAAGGTGAGTGGGGGTAGGTGGGTTTTGAATTTTAAATTTTGATTTTTTTTTTTTTAGTTTTGATATATATATATATATATATATATATATATATATATAAATGATATGTTCACAACATTTTCATAATATTTTTACAACAAATCTTAAGTGGTAAGTTGCTACTTGTTATTATTGTTAGGATAAAAATATTGTAAAAATGTTGTGAACATAACACCTCTCATATATATATATATATGTACATATATTTAAATAGAGAAATGATATGTTCACAACATTTTTACAACAAATCTTAATTGGTAGGTTGTTATTATTAGGGCAAAAAAGTAAGCTTAGTGTTAAATTCAAATTTGAACCAATAACAATTAACCACTTATGATTTGTTATGAAAATGTTATAAAAATATTGTGGACGTAGTATCTATCATTTAAATATAAATATATAATAATATATACATTTAAATATATATATATATATATATATATATATATATATATATATATATATTATTAGAATATTCTAGGCATATTCCTAAAATATGCCATTCTTAATCTGATGAATGCGGAATCAATTTGGATTTGGTTTTTTTTTTTTTTTTTAAGGAATAGTTTATTCTATGGCATATTCCTAAAACATGCCACAGCTTTCTCTTGCGGATTGGGTGTATATATATATATATCTCTTTAAGATAGGTCCCTGACCAAAAGATTCCAACCAAAAACAATAAAAAAAAAGTGCCTATAGTGGCGTTTCTCAAACGCCACTATAGGTCCCCTTACCAAAAGAACCCAACCAAAAAAATAAAAAAGTGCCTATGGTGGTGTTTTCTAAACGCCAAAAAAGTGGGACCTATAGTGGCGTTTCGCAAACGCCACTATAGGTCCCCTTACCAAAAGAACCCAACCAGCAAAAAAATAAAAAACTAAAAAAAAAGTGCCTATAGTGGCGCTTCGCAACGCCACTATAGGCCTTTTTTCCTATAGCCCTTATTAAAAAAAAGTCCAACTGAAAAAATAAAATAAAATAAAGACTGTCTATAGTGGCGTTTGTCAAACGCCACTATTGGTTCTTGTAAGACCAAGACTTATAGTGGCGTTTCAAAAATGCTACTATAGGCCATTGGAAACGCCACTATAGACCCATTGTTTTAAAGCGCCACTATAAGACTCTCTGAACGCCACTAAAAAAAACGCCACTATAGGCCCAGTTTTTTGTAGTGCTACCTGCAAAACAGTAAGAATACAGATAACAAACTGACTATCCTCATCTTGTAGTTGTTTTACCAAATAACCCAGATAACAAAATGCCAAATCCCTACCTGCAAAATAGTAAGAATTCAATTTTCAGCCAACATTCAAGAAAAATTAATAAAAGAGAAATAGTGCAGTACAGAAAGTTTGAAACAGTGTAGTGTAGTGTAGGTTTTTATGAAACATGGAATCAATTAGCAGACTAACCACCAGGGCTTGTTGAACCACTAAACTCTCCTTAGCAATGGGTTTGAAATTATGACCATGATACCTAAGAGTCTTCACATATATATTAAAAAGACAGTTTTATTTATGATCTCAATTAAGCTCTTTAAGATACATGATGCACAAATTATTGTGGATAGTGACAATAATAAGTGCTCTCTAATATAATTATTTACATAAAAGAATTGGTTCCAAAAATAATCACCAAAATCTATTAAACAATAAAATTTTGATATAATCTTTGGAAAATCTCTCTCACATTGTCATCTCCATTGTTGTAATAGCTACATGGGGTTTGTGATTTGCAATGAGTCATAATAAAAAGGCTGACCTTATAAATGGTGCAGAGAGAGAGAGAGAGAGAGAGAGAGAGAGAGAGAGAGAGAGAGAGAGAGAGAGAGAGAGAGAGAGAGAGAGAGAGAGAGAGAGAGAGAGATTACTCCACAAAAAGCAAATTTGATAAATTATATCCAATTTTATATCTGACTTGGGAAAAGTTATGGATCCCAATATGACTATGTGCTACACTATAGGGGTAGCATTCCCCCTGCCTAATGAAGTAGTCTTAGACACACAATAGGCTAGGGTAGCATAGCATCTTCAACATATAAAATTTAGATTGTGTTGCAACACACAATCTGAATAATGTAATAAATGTTTAACCTCAACGTACTCCACACCAATTTCACTAAGATTATCAGGAATGTTGTGTGATGAAAGCAAGTTGATAACTCCACCAGAACCAACGTACTCCACACCAATTTCGCTCAGTTTCCACAAAAAAAAAAATTTAAAATTATTATCACCATTTTAATATCTATTTAAAAGATTGAAGATGTGACTCACTTCAAAAAATAATATCGTCAAAGTCAAATATTTATTTGATAAGCAAGAACTTTTACTAGAACACATTACTAAACTCAGTTACAGAGTTCCAAACACAAAGACTTATCTAAGTTTGTGCACAAACTCAATTACAGATACAAAGAGAAACATAGCTAAAACTACAATTCAATCAACTCTAGAATACAAAACAAACTTATCAACATAAATTTCAAAATCACAAAATTATCCAACACATAACTGGGGTAAAAAATCTCATAAAGGTTGGGATTTCTTCTTTAATTTTCCTGCTCAAGATATGGATTCATACATAGCAGGTACTTGCAGTAGAAAGAACATTAAGGAAACATTTATTAGAAAAAAATTAACAGCAAAGCTAAAGTTCATTCCACATGATAATAGCTTAATTTTGCATATTTATATCATTATTAGAAAAGCATTATCATACTTATTTTGAGTTAATTCATGTATTTTATAGTTGAGTTTGGAACAATGTTAAATAATCAATTTTGTGCTTAATTGAATTTTAATGCGTGAATTTGTCTTTTGTAGGATAATAAAATTAAATAAGTGGATTTGTGCAAAGAAGAAAGCTAATGGACTTTAATTTTACAAGGGCCATGATGAAGTCAAAGAAGGCCAGCCTAATTAAATTCAAGTCCAATTGGAGCAAGGAATCAAAGGAAATTTGCACCTAATCCAAGCCCAATTTGGATTAGGATTCCAGCATGTGCACCAGTTAGTATTTCAAGCATAACTTTCGACTCCGATATCCAATCGAGATGATTCAGGTTATGCTAGAAAGCTAACTTAAACGGATACAACTTTATAGTTTATCACAAGTCCAATTTCTGAAGTTAAATTGGACAAAAACGTCAGTTAAGTGAAGCCTAAAAACCTAGGATTTTCTATAAATGGGAATTCAACTTGTAATAGGATTCGTTGACCTATTTAAAGGCTTTTTAGGGCTAAATTCAGGGGGGAGCTGCTGTAGAACATAATTTAGGTTTTCTTAAATTTTTTATACAATTCTTAGAATTTTATTTGTGTTATGGCTTGCTAGAAGCCATGCTAAGGGAAGGGGTGAAACCCAACCGTTTATTGGTATGTTCTTAACAATTATTTATTGGTTTTAATGCTTATGTTTTTTATGCTTTTGATTGTTTTACTCATCTAGAAAAGTGTTTAGTTTTGTATAATCATTTGATTTATCGTAGACTCCGAGCACGTTAAATGCTTAGTATTCCCTGCAAACTAATTCACTAGTTTTGTTTTGCCTAAAATCAATCAATTGCATGAAACTACTTTAGACAATTAATTCTTGAGTTTTTATTGTTAAATCATTCGACTAAGATCATCCTTCGTATGAATTTTAGTTGAGTTATTAAAAAAATATTTTTAAGGCTACCAATAGATGTGTTATGTGTGGATCCCTAAACCTTAGCACTTTAATATATTGTTATTTTTTCTCAATTTAAATTACCTTTACTAAACTATCAAAAATCTCTTCAGTTAAACTTTATTATTTTAGTTTATTCAATTGTGGTTTGCTAATCAATTGCCTTTTCCCTGTGGGTTCGACCTCGGATTTTCCGAGTTATTACTTCGCAACAATCCTGTACTTGGGAGCATTATTTAAGTCGCAGCACCACAATTGACAAATTATCTACCAAAACCTATAAAGTAATCCACAATTGACAAATTAATTAACAACGCAAAACTCACAATTCACCAATGTATCTAAAAAGAGCTTCCATTTACTTGTGCTTCACTGTTTTTCTCTCCTCAACACCTAAATAGAAGCTTAATAAAAAATTTGAGAATATAATCCAACATGCAAAAACCCAAAAATATCCCTAAAAAATCACAAACTTTTTCATCCATAAACATGCTAAACCCAGAAATATTCCTAAAATATCACAAACTTGGTCATCAATAAAAAGTAAAAACAAATCTAGGTATCCATAAACTTGGTCATCAAAAACACAAAATTTAAACTCTAATCAACCACTAATCTATCCAAACGTACTGTATCTGAAATTTCAACTAAAAATTTTCTCAAACTTGAATCACATACACAAACCAAAATTCAATAAAATCAAACAGAAAAATTAACTGGTACATGTTGGAAAATCAGGTTTTGTATCTCATATAAAATACACAGCGGAAGTAACAAACATGGATCTATTTCATTCATGATTGATAACATGCACAATGTAAATTTTAGAATTTAAGAACAAAATAGCGTACCTAGGTGCGGTGAAATTCAAAACGAAAGATTAGAAGTACTTGGGAATACTTTTAATCTTCACTCCAATTCCACTTTACGCCCAAGAAGTGTGGTCTCTCAATCAGTTTCTAAGAGAGAATAATTGAGTGACTTCACTCACACATATACACCATTTCTCAATGATGTCTCTCTTTTTCTTAATAAAAAATACTGTATGTTTCTCCCTTTATAACTAACTAATTATCTAATTAAGCTGGCCTATTGGGCCTTTCCAATTGCGCTTTAGTGTATGGCTTGGAGTGGGACCAAAAGGGACCAATAAGACACTAGCTTCAATGGGCCTTGGGCTTTTCTGTCAACTCTTGACAAGTCCAAAGTTACCATTAATTATATTTAATACCACTATATAAATATAATTGCACTCTAGGCCTTATTAATAAATTATATACCAAGACTCTAATAATATCATTTGACCCCTCCATGAAATATCCATTATGAACAAAGTCATAATAAACTGTCACTTTGTAAACAACTATTTTATCCTTGAGTACCCGGTTTAATCTTTTAGTTATTCACATTTATTGAAATCCAATTTCAATAAATATAATCTTTAGTAACTCCTTACTAAAGTGGGCGCCCTGAATAACCAGTTCCCACTTAAACTTATCTCAATGGAATATTTCGTGTCTCTACTAAAAGAGATTATGGATTCCATCTTTAGAATATGTGTTCCCTCAACACTACGTGTGGTTACCCAATATACTGAAGTTTTGACCGTGAATATTAGATCTCACTCCTAATATATCAAAGTAACCTACATTTCATGATTAGGTCCACTACCCTCTCAGGATTAGGAGTCTATGAAATTAGAAGTCGTGAGATTAATTATTCTGGTGACAGTTGTTGATTGAATAATTAATCTCACAGCGGTCCAGTTCAATATGTCTGAACTCTTAAGACACATCAACACATCAACTAGAAGTCTCCATTTCCATGATCAAGACAAATCATCTTAGTTAATGTGTTATAATCTTCACAAGACAAATCATCTTAGTTAATGTGTTATAGTCTTCACAGATGAAACGCCCAATTTCATCACCAACTATGAACTACATTTTGAGTTTACAAAGAACTTGTGATTTACATCTTTTGTGACTAAATCACATAAATCACATACAATGCATCTCATGGACTATGATAATGTCTCATTAGTTCATTTATAAATAGTTTCATATAATTAAACAATTTAATTATTTATGACATGCCAATAAATTGGATTTTAGGGCATAAACCCCAATAATCTCCCACTTGCCCTCAAAAAAAATTTACCATATATCCGACACTTATTTCCCTTTGAAAGTAATTCAAAATCACTCTAACGCAAGGTTTGGAAACAAGTTTCAGCCAAATTTATTGCATAAATTATCTTTTCTACTACTACATCTCGCGTACTTTTATCTCTCTAATGAGACAATACTTACGCTTAATGTGTATCTTCACCACTTAGGATGAACACATATCTTGAAGTCCAACTTCTTGAATCACAATCAAACTATAAGTTAATATTTGTACTACTAGTAACGATCAAATCCCCACTTTGGTGTTCAAGCATATAATCCCTCATTCTCCTAAGATATTTGAGTATATGCTTTACTCCCACTAAATTAAGTGATCTTAGATTCAATTGATATTTGCTTACCATGCCCACCACAAAATAGATATTTAGCCTAGTGTATAGCATAGCATAAAAACTTTCTATTGATATAGAATAAGGAACTGTCTTAATATTCTCTTCCTTTTATATGTCTTAGGACTATAGTTATATATAAAGGAACTTCAAACTTAAAAGGAAAGAATCCTTTCTTGAAGTATTACATGCTATACTTGGCTAAAATCTAATCTATTTAAGTAGTATGAGATAGACCCAACATCCTAATTTCTGAATTTTAACAAAATTTGAATTCTTAGGATGCCACCAGTCTTTTCCAAGTACTTTATATCAAACTGGACTAGACAACAAAAAATCTCCATTGATGACAATAACTCTACATCATTCAAAATGATTAGAATGTCATTAACATACATTAAGAAATTTATTATTCTATATAGCTTTTACACAAATAGGGCCTTTTAATACTTGATCAAAATCAAATGATTTGATTGCTTGATCAAAGATGATATTTTATGAATTAGATGCTTGCTTTAGTCCATTGATGGACTTTAAGCAACTTGCATACTAAATACTACTGGTTCTTTGTTATGAACAAGTCTAGTTACATCATATAGGTGTTTTCCTCAAGATTGCTACTAAAAGAAGCTTTCTTGATATCTATTGCCATATTTCATCCAAATGAAATATAATGGATTAGAGAATCTAGACAGGGTCAAACTTGACTATTGGTGAAAAAATCTTTTCATAGTCGAACCATTTCTTTTTGAACAAATCTCTTCACTACTAGTCTTGACTTTAAAGGTTTGCACCTTCAAATCTATCAATTTCATTTACTTGTAGACCTATTTGAAAACAATAGGTTTAATGCCACTAGGCGCCTCTACAAGTTCTAAACTTTAAATAGAATCTAATTCTATTCATATAACCTTGATCCAGTAATTCATATTCATATCATCTATTGCTTTTACGTAGGACCGAGGATCAAATTCATACCCTTGTGAAATAACTTCAAAAGTTTATTCCAAAAGTATGAATTCATTTGGTAATTGATAATCCTCCCACTACGATATTGTATCGTGTAATAGTTATCTACAAAATAATGTCTTGTGGTGTATCTAATACAACCATCTTATTTCTAAATGTATTTTATAGTTGTCTTACAACAAATTCTGACATTTTTCTTCTAGAACATTCTACCTTTAAAAGTGCCCTATTCCTCCTTTATGTATGCATTGACTTAAAGAAGTCATTGGAACTTTATTTTTTTATGAAAATGAGCCCTAGATCATATTTGCCTCTAAATAGAATTCATAGACTGGGAATATAACAAAATAATGATTCTAAAAGCCCATCTTTCACAAATCTTGAATATCATTTAGATTAATGAGATCTAGACATAAGTGCCAAAACATACAATACCAAAGGATGAAACTTTCTCTTCAAAAAATAAAACATGTAAACTTCAATCTAAAAGACAATCATGGACAATGCTTAGCTTTACCAAAACGGAAACACTTTCCTTTTGGTCATACTTTTAAGTCTAATTTCCTTTTTGGCAACTACTAGGGCAACTAGCTTGTCCAACTACTTGGTAGTTTAATTCCTCTTCTTACCACCCTTACCTTTCGGTCCAGGCAAAGAATTTGAATTAAATCATATTGATCTTTGCCTTAACTTTTAGGATGTCTTCCTTGGCGTAGAACTCACTCATCAATTCTGATAATATAAAAATAATGTATTTTCAAAAACAATCTGAACTGATCAAATGATTCTAACAAGGACTTGTGGATCATACCCAAATGAGATTAACATTTAATCTCTACATCCAAGAATTCCAATTCATTTTAAAAATATAAAACATTTTCATAAAATGATATAAAATTGGAACTCCTTAAGCCTTTCTTAGCACTCAGTATAATTCATACCAAACATCTCATTTAGACTTAATATAAAGTCTAAAACTAGTACTAACTCTTGCATCTCATGCTTTAGTACAATTGAGATAGAAGCCAATATAACATTTTAGCATTTCTATGGAGACTATGATCACATCATAAAATGTATAGGAAATTATGACAATGTTGAATTGAAACAGAAATATGTACTTCAGTTCCTTTAAGTACCATGTCCAAAATGATTTCTTAGTTAATGCGATTCTATTAAAATAGTAGTTAGAGAATAAAAATTTATGACAACTTTAATTTGAAACTACAAACTTAATTACAAGGACATTATATTTTGCAACCATGACCATATAATATGGAACCCTAAAACCATATTATATTAGGTGCAACGACAACCCAATCCTGCAATTAATATTCCTCGGTAGCGAGTTTATACCAATCACTATGATCAGGCGAGAAATATTCTCATTATTAATGCTATTATGGTAACTCTTACCAAACAAAAATAATTTGCCGCTTTTCCTTCAGCCTCTAAGTAATAATGACATAGCTCCTTTGGGAGGTTAACATTACACTTAGTCTAGTGTACACCATTATCTAGAATCATGTGTAGCCACATTTCATCTCCCTTTATAGTGTTTAAATTTGTAGTACCATGAAACAAAACACCCTCCTTTGGGATTGCGAGTTATATTCGCCAAGACGAGGTGCTCGTTCACACTATTTTAAACGGGTGAGTTCAATCTTGCAGTACTATGAAGTAAACACCCTCCTTTGGGATCGCGAGGCATATACGCCAAGATGAGGTGCTTACCCATACTACTATGAACTGATAATGGAGGCTGTGAGATCCAATCCTTATATCTCTCTCCCATTAGAAATTTTAAAACAAGTGGATTGTCCTGAAATCATTGTGATCTTATCACAATTTTAACCCTACACATCAAATGTGTTTAATTGTTTAAATTCAATGTGATGTTACTAAGTCACATCACAATAGCATAACGAACATTCGCGCAATCACAAAGAAGTTTAATCATGTAATCAGTGAAATAAATACCCTCCGCTTGGAATGCAAGACTCGAAGTCAAGACAAAGTATCTATTCACATTACAATAAACTTAACAAAAGAGTCATTTCAGCACTCCCACTCGTTATTTGGGGTTTTAAAAAAATAATAATAATAATTGTGATGTTATCACAACTAATAACCTTGCACTTATTGAAGACTCCAATCTCATTAGAATCACTAACTAAAATGGAAGTCCTAAACTATTTAGGATTCCTTAAACACTAATGAATCAAAAATTAGTTATATTGAACTCTATCCTTAATTTACTAGATAAAGGATTCTAATCTCATTAGAAACTATATACCTTTTAATTAGAATTTTAATCTCATTAAAAACCTCTAATTAAAATAAATTAAGGATTTTTAATCATAATACATTTAGGACTAAGAGTTCTATTTAATTAACATCTTTGATCTCATTAGGTCTTTTAGTTAGAAAACGATTAATAAATGTCCTTAACTTTTAAGGACTATAAAATTAATCACATAGCTTTGCTTTTTATCAAAGTTTTAACACTTAGTCAAAAACAAGTGAAAATTCAAAATTCAGTGCCTTCGATCGGTCGAACCTATTAATCGATCGATCGAAAAATGAAGAAATTAATCACAAAGCTTATGCCTCGTTTGATTGATTCTCGAATCCCATTCGATTGATCGAAACTCGTGAAACTAAATTCTTCAAGAATTTTCAAGTAACTGTTTTTGACATCTTCATTGTTCTTCCATCAAAAACACTTTTTGATTTTATCAACGAAGATTTATAGATCAAACTTTAAGGTTTTCAAGATCAAGATCAAGAATCATAATAATGCTAGAAACCTTTTGAAAACATAATCCTAATCTCATTAGGAATAAATTTCATGATGCTAGCATTAATATATATAAATATATATAATGTAACATAAACCCATATAAATTTATATATATATATATATATATATAATATAATATAATATAATATAAACCTATATATATATATATAGAATAAAAAAAATATACGGATTGGATGCTTCCAAGGCTTTTAACACATCCAGACAAACAATTAACATATGAAAAGCGTGTTAATGGAAGATGGAATTTGCCACATGGGTCCACGAAATCATGCAACAAATCAAGCCAATATATATATCTATATCCAACCGGTGCAATATCAAAAAAGCATGCATATGACAGTATTTGAATTTCATTCAATAAAGGACAAACGTTGCATTAACATTCAAGCCATTAAATCCGTATATAAAGCATTCAATACATCAGAGAAAGTAGTTATTGATGGCCAAGCCATACATGTAGTTATCATGCAAGTTGTTATTGATGTATATAAAGCCAAGCAGTGCAAAACAAATTGCACGCGCATAACTACCCTCCACTTCAATAACTATATCCAATTGAATACTAACACACAACACAATTCAATAGACCAATAAGTCCATTCAAAGAAATGTAATGGCTTAATTGTGCCGACTTGCAATGATTTCATGGGATTGAATATGCAATTATAGGCCATTGTGTTTCACGTGAACCAAAACTATGAAAACACAAAGATAACGGTTTTCTTAAATTCTAAAACTCAATCACATGTTATACAAACATGATATGAAAACCTGGCTCTGATACCAATTGTTGGAAAATTTGGTTTTGTATCTCATACAAAACACACAGCGGAAGCAACAAACATGGATTTATTTCATTCATGATTGATAACATGCACAACGTAAATTTCAGAATTTAAAAACAAAATAGCGTACCTTGGTGCGGTGAAATTCAAAACGAAAGATTAGAAGTAATTGGGAACACTTTTAATCTTCACTCTAATTCCACTTTACGCCCAAGAAGTGTGGTCTCTCAATCAGTTTCTAAGGGAGAATAATTGAGTGACTTCACTCACACATACACACCATTTCTCAATGATGTCTCTCTTTTTCTTAATAAAAAATTCTGTATGTTTCTCCCTTTATAAATAACTAATTATCTAATTGGGCTGGCCTATTGAGCCTTTCCAATTGGGCTTTAGTGTGCGGCTTAGAGTGGGACCAAAAGGGACCAATAAGATACTAGTTCCAATGGGCCTTGGGCTTTTCTGTCAACTCTTGACAAGTCCAAAGTTACCATTAATTATATTTAATACCACTATATAAATATAATTGCACTCTAGGCCTTATTAATAAATTATATCTCAAGACTCTAATAATATCATTTGACCCCTCCATGAAATATCCATAGTGAACAAAGTCATAATAAACTGTCACTTTGTAAACAACTATTTTATCCTTGAGTACCCAGTTTAATCTTTTAGTTATTCACATTTATTGAAATCCAATTTCAATAAATATAATCTTTAGTAACTCCTTACTAAAGTGGGCGCCCTGAATAACCAGTTCCCACTTAAACTTATCTCAAGGGGATATTTTGTGTCTCTACTAAAAGAGATTATGGATTCCATCTTGAGAATATGTGTTCCCTCAACACTACGTGTAGTTAGCCAATATACTGAGGTTTTGACCGTGAATATTAGATCTCACTCCTAATATATCAAAGTAACCTACATTTCATGATTAGGTCCACTACCCTCTCAGGATTAAGAGTCTATGAAATTAGAAGTCGTGAGATTAATTATTCTGGTGACAGTTGTTGATTGAATAATTAATCTCACAGTAGTCCAGTTCAATATGTTTCAACTCTTAAGACACATCAACACATCAACTAGAAGTCTCCACTTCCATGATCAAGACAAATCATCTTAGTTAATGTGTTATAGTCTTCACAGATGAAACGCCCAATTTCATCACCGACTACGAACTACATTTTGAGTTTACAAGGAACTTGTGATTTACATCTTCTATGACTAAATCACATCAATTACATACAATGCATCTCATGGACTATGATAATGTCCCATTAGTTCATTTATAAATAGTCTCATATAATTAAACAATTTAATTATTTATGTCATGCCAATAAATTGGATTTTAGGGCATAATCCCCAATAGTACATACAATTCAAAAGAAGCCAATACTAAAATAACCCAAATTCCTAAATTAAATATCATCAACCCAATAACCCATATACCTAAATCAAAGACACTCAACCCAAAATAACAAACATGAATCATATTTAACACCAATTTTTCTTGTCTAAAAATACCTACATTGTAGCGGTTCCAGCGGTATATAGGTGGAGGCTAGGCTGAAGGTGGGGTGATGGTTTGACATGGTGGCAGCCCTCAAATCTCTTTCTCTCTCTGCCATTGATGGAAAAAGAACTGAACGGTTTTTGGTTTTGAGAAAGAAAGAGAGAACAGCTGAACTTGTCAAAGGAGAAGGAAAAGCAGAATCAGAAGGGAGAGAGAGCATTTGAAATTTGAATGCGTAAGGTTTGAAAGAGAGGAGTTGGGTTAAGCTAGGTTTTGTTTTGTTTTTTGTTTTGTTTTTTTAAAAAAAAATAAGTATCTGATTTTGTTATTGAGTGAAAAGAGTTTTTAATTTTATTATTTATTTTTTAAATATTGTGCCGATGTGGTAAATTGTGGGAGCTTTAGAGGCTTCGGTTATATATATATATATATATATATATATATATATATATAGAGAGAGAGAGAGAGAGAGAGAGAGAGAGAGAGAGAGAGAGAGATATAGATAGATAGATAGATAAAGTAAAATACTACTTTTTGACTAATGGATATACTCTATAGTCCAAGCCTCATTTGCCTTTTCTGTATATCTTATTTTAGTTTGATGGGATTGTAAACATTTTTTTTTGGTATGAGGCATCCAATAAGAGGTTAATCTTTCTTTGTGCTTTCGTAGCACACACCTTCTCTCCTACCCTTGAGCTTGTCTCCATGCCCCCCTTCTAACCCCTTAGTTGAGGTCCTCATCCCCCATCTCGAGTCCTAATGGACAACCTTACTATGATTCTTAGTACCAAAAAACTCTCCAATCTAGGATTAAGACTAGATCTCCTCCAAACCAAGATTCACCGGACCCCACCCACCTACAACTTGTTGGTAAGCTCATAACCTCAAAAGCCATTGCCAACATAAACATTAAGGAAGTTGTTACCAAAGCATGGAACTCAACCTATCCCCTAGAAGTTAAGTGGCTTGACAAACAACTTTTCATGTTCAGCGTTCAGCCGTAGACCTTCATTTATTGGGGGCGGCCACCTCATACTTAAAACATGGAGCCCATAGCTGTCTTGGAAAGAAGTGGTCTTCTCCACGACCACCTTTTGGGTCCAGGTGCATGGACTTCCTTCCCTCTAGCTTTCCTCTGACAACCTTAAGAGGATAAGGGAAAGGGTGGGCTTTGTTTTGGACATCGAATCTGCTGCTAACGTAGACGGAGTTTGGAGGAAATATTCTAAAGTCCAGGTTGACATCCCCACCTCCAGCCCGCTGATCCCCAACATCTTCCTTCCTCAAGCTAACAGATGGGATCTTTGGGTGGTTTGAAGTACGAAAAGCATGCTAATGTTTGCTTCAACTGTGGCATTATTGACCATGAGGAGAGATAATGCCAAGCTAAACCTTTTTGGCTCAACATTGATCATGGATGCTTGTTCAAGGTAGCGGGCCAATGGCTGCAGACCGACAACGATGACCTCCCTCCTAGTATCCACGACATGGGCTTTAGCGACAATGGCAATGTTGATCCTACAACTGCCTCAAAGAGGAAAGCCGGCTCTGCTGAAACTGCCACATCATCAACTTGTCCTAAACACACACTAACCAACCTCTGTGTAGACACCCAATTTTGCACTCATTATTTAATCTTGGAAGACGATTGAAATGGTTTGTCTAAGTGCCCAAAATATCATAATTACATTTCATGCATTAAATCATTCATCAGATATCATAAAAATGATCTTGAAATTCTAACGATTGTGACGATATGCTTGGTTCCTAAATCGAACCATCAGATTGAAAGATGTAACATGATCAAGTTTTCATGGTTTGCATGCATTTTTTGGGCGAAATTGATCATGTATGATTAATTGAAATTAATTTTGATTGGTCAATAATTACAATTTATTTAATAAATTTATGTGATCAGTTGGTGATTTTGATTAAAAATAAGTTTGGTTGCATAGGAATAAAATGGTTACTCTGATAAAATAGTTATGCGAAAAATTAACGGATTTACTTTATTCGCAATTGATAACATGTACCATGTAAATTTCAAAATTTAAGAACAGGAGAGCGTACCTTGGTGCGGTAAGATTCAAAACCAAAGATTAAAAGTACTTGGGAACACTTTTAATCTTCACTCCAATTCCACTTATGCCTAAGAAGTGTGGTCTCTTAATCAGTTTATATGTATGTGTTCAAGGGAGAATAAGAGAGTGGCTTACACTTACATACACACCATTTTCATTCATTGCAAAATTTTGTATGTTTCTCTCCTTATATAAAACTGATTATCTAATTGGGCTAGCCTTTTGGGCCATTTCAGTTAGGCTTTAGTATGTGGCTTGGAGTGGGACCAAAAGGGACAAATAAGACACTAGCTCCAATGGGTTTTAGGCCTTTCTATCAACTCTTGACAAGCCCAAAATTACTATTAATTATATTTAATACCGCTTGCACTCTAGGCCATATTAATAAATTATATCCCAAGACTTTATTGCACATTCAGTCACTTCATTAAAATATTCGTAGTAATACAAAGTCATGAATGTTGACTGCCACTTTAAAGATTACTACATCTTAATCCTTGAGTACCCGATTTAATCCTTTAAGTTATTCATCATATATTTATAAAATCCAATTTTATAAATATATACTTTAGTAACTTCTTACGAAAGTGGTTAGACCTAACACTCTGAATAACCAAACCCACTAAACTTATATCAATGGAATATTTTATATCTCCGTTAAGAGATTGTGAAATCCATCTTGAGAATATATGTTCCTTTAACATTAAATATTGCTACCCAACATACTGAAGTTTTCATCGTGACTTTAGATCTCACTCTTGATATATCAAAGCAACCTACACTTTATGATCAGGTTCATTATTCTCTCAGGATTGGGAGTTCATGTAAATAGAAGTTGTGAGATTTATTATTCACTTGACAGTCGTTAGTAAAATAATAAATCTCAGAGCAGTCCAGTTCAATATATCTTAACACTTAAAACATATTAACATATAAACTAGAAGTCTCCATTTCCATGATCAAGAAAGATCATCTTAGTTGATATGTTATAGTCTTCGCAGATGAAATGCCTAATTTTATCACTGACTACAAACTAAAATTCAAAGTTTACAAAGAACTTGTGATTTATATCTTCTATGACTAAATCACATAAATCACATACTATGCATCTCATAGACTATCTGATAATGTCCAAATATTCATGTTACCATTATTTTAGATAATAATAAAACAAGTTTATTACATAGAACATAATGTCATACATGGCATACAATAGGATTTTAGGGCATTAATCCCAATAATCTCCCACTTGCCCTAAAGACTATTGTGCACTAATCTAACTCTCATTCTCTCCAAATGTGACTCTAAAGTACTTTCGGGCAAGGCTTTGGTAAAGGGATCTGCTAGATTATTTGCACTATTAATCTTTGCTACTACTACATCTCCTCGAGCAACAATGTCTTGAATGATGTGGTACTTTCTTTCAATATGCTTTTCTTTCTTATGATTTCTTGGATCCTTGGATTGTGCAACCGCTCCACTATTGTCGCAAAACAATGTGATAGGAACTTGCTCCATTCTCATAACACCAAGATTAGAAGGGAATTTCTTAAGCCAAACAGCTTCCTTTGCCGCTTCATAAGCACCAACATATTTAGCTTCCATGGTGGAGTCGGTAATACAAGATTACTTAACACTCCTCCAACTTATGACTCCACCTCTCAAGATGAACACACATCCTGAAGTGGACTTTCTGAAATCAAGATCTAACTAAAAATCAGAATCTCTATAACTAATAGGTATCAAATCCTTACACCGGTAAACAAGCATATAATTTCTTGTTCTCCTTAGATACTTGAAAATATACTTTACAGCTTGCCAATGTTTAAGTCCTGGATTTGATTGATATCGGCTGACCATGCTAACTAAATTATAGATATCTGGTCTAGTACAAAGCATAACATACATGAGACTTCCTACTGTAGAAGCATAGGGAATTTGTCTTATCATATTTTCTTCTTCAAGATTCTTAGGCCTTTGATCATTAGACAAAGGAAGTCCATGTCTGAAAGGGAGTAATCCTCTTTTGGAATTTCGCATGCTAAACTGTTCTAGAACCTTATCTATATACCTAGCTTGTGACAAACCTAACATTCCATTCTTTCGATCTTGCCAAAGCTTGATCCCTAGAATATATTTAACTTCACCTAAGTCCTTCGTATCAAATTGGCTTGAAAATCAAATATTTGCTGATGACATTACCCCTACATCATTTCCAATGAGTAGAATATCATCAACATAAAGCACTAGGAACAGTACTACTTTATCTTGATGTCTTTTGTACACACACAGTTCATCTAGATTTTGTTCAAAACCAAATGACTTGATTGCTTGATCAAATCTGATGTTCCATGATCTAGATGCTTGCTTAAGTCCATAAATGGACCTTTTCAACTTGCATATCATATGCTTTTGGTCCTTTGCTACGAAACCTTTCTGTTGCATCATATAGATATCTTCTTCAAGATTGCCATTAAAAAATGTAGTCTTGACATCCATTTGCCAAATCTCATAGTCATAATGAGCAGCAATGGATAAGAGAATTCTGATAGATTTAAGCATGGCTACTGGTGAAAAAGTTTCCTCATAGTCAATACCTTCCTTTTGTGTATACCCTTTCGCCACTAGTCTTGTCTTATAGGTTTCAACATTTTCATCTATCCCTCTCTTCCTCTTGTAAATCCATTTGCAATCAACAAGTTTAATGCCATTAGTCGCCTTTACAAGATCCCAAACTTGATTGGAATACATAGAATCTAATTCATATTTCATAGTTTTGACCCAATGATGTGCATCTATATCTTTCATTGCCTCTTATAAGTGTAAGGATCAGATTCAACCTCTTTTGAGATAGCTTCACAAGTTTCTCCTAGACCTATAAATCTTACAAGTGGTCGAATGATTCTCCCACTACAACGAGGCACCTATGTACTAGTCATCTCATGAGTAGAATCTTGTGTTGTATCTAATATAGCCACATCACCCCTAGTTTCATCCATTGGTTGTTCAATTACAAGTTCATCTATTTTAGCCAAAACAACTTTGCTTCTAGGATTGAAATTATTCACATAACCATCTTCCAAAAATTTGGCATTGGTGCTAACAAACACTTTGTTATATGTATAATTATAGAATAAATAACCCTTAGTTTCCTTTGAATACCCCAAAAACATGCATACTTCTGTTTTTGCTTCCAACTTATCAGACTTTCCTTTTCACACATGTGCTAGACATCCCTAAAATTACTATTAATTATATTTAATACTACTATATAAATATAATTACACTCTACGCCTTATTAATAAATTATATCCCAAGACTCTATTGTACATTCAACCCCTTCATTAAAATATTTGTAGTAATACAAAGTCATGAATGTTGACTGTCACTATGAATGTTGACTGTCACTTTGAAGATTACTACATCTTAATCCTTGAGTACACAGTTTAATCCTTTAAGTTATTCATCATATATTTATGAAATCCAATTTCATAAATATATACTTTAGTAAAACTTCTTACAAAAATGGTTAGGCTTAACACTCTGAATAACCAAACCTATTAAACTTGTCTCAAGGGAATATTTTATATCTCCGTTAAGAGATTGTGAATTTCATCTTGAAAATATATGTTCCTTCAACATTAAATGTGGCTGCCCAATATACTGAGATTTTAATCGTGACTTTAGATCTCACTCCTGAAATATCAAAGCAACCTACACTTCATGATTAGGCTCATTATTCTCTCAGGATTGGGAGTTTATGTCAATAGAAGTCATGAGATTTATTATTCACTTGACAGTCGTTAGTAGAATAATAAATCTCACAGCAGTCTAGCTCAATATGTTTTAACACTTAAAACATATCAACATATCAACTAGAAGTCTCCACTTCCATGATCAAGAAAGATCATCTTAGTTGATATGTTATAGTCTTCGCAGATGAAATGCCCAATTTCAACACCGACTACAAACTAAAATTCTAAGTTTATAAAGAACTTGTGATTTATATCTTCTGTAACTAAATCACATAAATCACATACTATGCATCTCATGGACTATCTGATAATGTCCAAATATTCATGTTACCATTATTTTAGATAATAATAAAACAAGTTTATTACATAGAACATACTGTCATACATGACATACAATAGGATTTTAGGGCACTAATCCCAACATCCCAGTCTAGAAAAATGCCAAAAAAGGGGCCAAAACATACATGGAAGGGAAACTAGATTGAGCACTGATGAGTGCCAATTGGGACTTCAATAGTGCCGATTGGCACAGGATGAAAATTGGGCCCAAATACGTTTAGCTCAGGTTAGGCCTATCAGGTTCAATTTTTTAGGGATAAAACTTGACCTAATTCATATCTGTTAATTTTCTAAACAACCCTAACTTATTTTTTAAGCAAACACACCTCTATTAATAGAAGAGAAAATCTAAAATTCAACACCCCTTTGCCCCTTAACGTAAAGAAACTTTGGAAGTCTGACTTTAAAGTTTTCTTTCTTGTTAAGTGATAATTCTTTAGGACTTAGAGAGATTCACGCTCTCTAACTCTAAAGCAATTCCCCCTGTAGAATTTGTTCGTGCAATTGACGCAGGTATCACTTTTACTATTTTATTAATATGCATGTTTGAGTGTTTTTTTTAGCATGTGTATCTAGCTATAGTTTCCATGTTAACATGCGAACAATAATTTATGATATTATTTTATTTTGAATATTTGTTTCATGACAAAAAATGCAATGATTATATGATTCACATACTTGATTATATAGATTTAAGATGTTCATTATATAATCTTAGATCTATGGTTCTTTGTTAATAAAAGCTTTAGATCTGAAATTTTTTTCTCTAAAACTCATTCTATTTCATAATTAAAAATCAGATTTGAAATTCTTTCTTTAAAACTCATTTAGTTTCATAATAAAAATCAGATATGAAATTCTTTCTTTAAAACTCATTTTGTTTCATAATAAAAAATCAAATTTGAAATTCTTGCTTTAATACTCATTCTTTTTCATAATTAAAAATTAGATGTGAAATTCTTTCTTTAAAACTCATTCTTTTTCATAATTAAAAATCGGATTTGAAATCCTTTCTTTAAAAGTCATCCTTTTTATCAATAAAAATCAAATCTGAATTTTTCATTAAAAATTCATCTTATTCATACCTAAAATTAGACCTAAGTTTTTCTCACCAAAATTTAATAGAATGCTAATCTCCACTTTGTCATCAAAGATCTTTTTTTTTTTTTTTTAAATAAAAATTGGTATCAGATCTATTTTTAACATTTTTTTTTCCATATTAAATATCAAATCTGGTTTCTTTACACAGAAGAGTATACATATTTGAAGTCTTTAAATAACATTTTTCCATAGATCTAAATAGCTTGCATAACATGTTACATTTCATAATCTGTTGTATATCATTGTTTAACTAGAAGATTGGACTCTGTCTGGGCAAAAGAGGTGTCTAACACCTTTTTATTCTATAACCTAACCCTCGAACCATAGATTTTGGTTCAAAGGAATAGTGCTTTATCTTTTCTTTTAATAGATTGTAACTAGGAAACTAAGCCTTGTAACCTTTTTTTTATTAGATTGTAAGCTAGGAAACAAAGCTATGTATAGTTCTTTTTATCAAATTGTAATTCATTCAAATTAATGAGAATTTGTATTATTCAAGATAATTTGTACTCTTTTGTATAGTTTTCTTATTTTTCTTATAAAATAAGTGGCGACCCTAAATAACCCCAAAAGAGAGGTGCTTATGCCTTTCTATTTTTATTGAGAGCACCAAATGATCCAGTCTCTCACACTCTATACCACCCCACCTATACCGAACCAGCTGGCAGTATGAGTACCGAACTCACTAAATTTGGACACACTGAAGAATAGGACAAGAAACGTGGAAGCACTACATGCATCCCCAACCCACAATCTCACTGTATGCACACCACTTGACCTGATTGTGGCTTCAATTCTGGGTCCTTCAAGCCACACGGTATGCTTGCCTAAAGATTCCATTCTCTCTAGCTAGAACATCAACCCAAAAGGGCCTCTAGACACAACCAAGACCACACCTATCCAAGCCTAGAACCATAGAAGTCCAATTCCCTTTACATAAACCCACACTAAGCCCATTTCCCCAAAATCCAGCCCATACCCATCATTAGCTCCCCCCACCCACAACTTAACCTTGAAGAGATCCCTAACCCCAAACACATCAATCCCTAATTCCAGTTTAGACTCCAATCAATCCTTCCAGAGAAAAATCACCAAGGATGAGGTTGATCACTTCGCAAAAAGGCTTAAGATGAACATAGCTAGTCCTGAAGCTGTCTACTTCGATCCTTGACCTCTTAAAAGTTGGCCTTTCCAGAATTTAGGGCTAACCTCTTAAAATCAGAGCAAGAAGAGCAGTACACCACACGAATAACCACACTGGTTCCCTATCAACGATCAATTAATTAGTAGCTGGATCTATGGTCAAGGAGGTGGGCCTTATCATGCCCTCAACGGTGCCATGAAAATCCTTGGAAGGAACTACCGCGACAACTGCATCCCCGTGACAATGCGAGCCCTTAAGGCTCAAATAAAAAGTTCAAAGCCTAATATCCTCTTTCTCTGCAAAATGAAAGCTTCCAAGGATCGCATGGATCGGGTGATGAACTCTCTTAATTTCTCTTTCAATTTTACTATAGATGCTAAAGGAGTAGCTAGAGGCCTTAGTTTAATGTGGAATGCTGGTACTATGGTTAATCCAGTTGATTTTAATAAAGATTTAATCGATGTAAATATTCCGGATGCTACTTGTGATTGGAACTTAGTTGGCTTCTATGACCCTCCTTACACGGCCAAGAAAAAGAAGGCTTGGGAAAATCTAGCTTCCTTACTCGTGTCCTTTCATTGCCCTTAGCTCTGTATGGGGGATTTCAACTTCACACTTAGTGATGATGAAACAAATAGTGGCAACAAAGGGAGACCTTCTTTTAATAACTGTCTGTAAGAGTTAATGTTCGATACTTGTGCTATCAACTTAGGCTTCTCTAGAAACCAATTCACATGGGCCAGAGGTAAATGAGGCAATGTAGCCATCAAAAAGAGGCTTGATATAGTTATTTCTAGCATATCGTGGAGATTGGCCTTCACTAAAGCTTGCATTTCCTATCTCAGAGCCATTAATATGGATCATACACCTATTCTGCTCAACTCTAACCTGAGTGAATCCTTTGCATATAGATCCTTCGGCTTTGAAGTAGCATGGATCAAAGATCTAGGGACTTATGACATTATCAAGAATGCTTGGAACCAGGAATCTTCAAGCTCTGAGTTCACTAAGCTCTGTCAAAATCAAGAAGCCATTAGATGAGCTCTTCGCAAATGGAACAAGGAAGTGTTTGCCCACTGTCAAGATAAAATCAACACACTTCTTACCAAAATCAAAGATAGTCATAGCAGAGAAAGCTCCGATCACAACGAACTAGTAGAAACTGCACTGCAAGCTTAGTTGGTTAAGTGGCTTGCCAAGAGCGAGATCCTATGGAGACAAAAGTCCAGGGAGTTATGGTTACAATATGGTGATAGGAATACAAAATTTTTCCACCTCTTTGCTATTATTCAGAGGCACTGGAACAATATAGACAACATCAGAGATAACAATGGTGAATGGATCTTACACACTGGGCAAATCAAGAAACCTTTCTAGGATGGGTTTAAAGCTTTTCAAAAAGGAGGAGGTCTCATTCCCAAATAATTTAGAAATCTTCATCCTTCCCACCATCTCTGAATCCAAAAACATCCTACTCTCCTCAATCCCCACTCCTAAACAAATCAAGAGTACATTATTTAACATGGAAGACCAAAAAGCCCTTGGCCCGAATGGGTTCCTTGCCATTTTCTACAAGAGATATTGGGATGTGGTGGGGAAAGCAATCACTCAAGCAGTCACCTCCTTCTTTGTGGAGGGTTCCATGCCTAAGGAGATAAACAACTCGCTTATAGTTCTCATCCCCAAGTCCTAAAGCCCTTCCACTATTAACAACTTTAGACCTATCACCTATGCAATGTAGTATACAAAATCATATCCAAGCTACCTCTCCTCCACAAACTCATCTCCCCAACCCAATCGGCTTTTATCCCCGAAAGATGGATAGCGGAGAATCAAGTAATAGTTCAAGAGATGCTTCACAGTTTCATGAACAGAAAGATGAAGTCTGGCTTGATGGCTATAAAATTGGACCTTCAAAAGGCCTACAATAGATTGAATTGGAACTTCCTTAAATAAGTGTTGCTCAAATTCAACTTTAGTGAGATCTTCACGTCCTAGATCATGGCTTGTGTATCCACTATCTTTAGAGGTGCTTATTAATGGAGGGAAATCAAATCAGTTCAAACAAAGCAAATGCATTAGGCAAGGAGACCCCCTCTCATGATATTTGTTCATTCTAGCCCAAGAAGTCCTCTCCAACATCAGTGGGCCAGCCATCACACATGTCATGTATGTTGACGACATTGTGTTATTCTCCAAGGCAACTAGAAAAGAAGCAACAACATTAAACTATTGCCTAGACAAGTACTGCAGGTGGTATGGCCAAAGCATCAACAAATCTAGTATATATTTCTCTAAGCATACTCAAAGGCAATCAACAAGGGCTATCAAACAAATCTTCTAAATGAAAAGCCTCAAGAAAGATTCCATCTACCTAGGAGCGCCACTATTTATGTCCTAATCTCCCTCCAAAGATTTCAAGTACCTCCAAAGCAAACTTAAAGTCAGCCTCTTGGGTTGGAGAGGTAAGACCCTTTCTAGGGCAGGCAGAAGCACCCTAATCACCTTAGTGGCCCAAAATCTCCCCAATTACGCTCTGTCCTAGTTCAAAGTCCCAGGAAGCATTTGTGACAAGTTGGATGCCTTAACCAGGCATTTCTGGTGGAAACCAAAGAACCAAGAGGGCAAATTATTGGCCTTGACAGATAAATTATGTTGTCCCAAAGCTCAAGGAGGATTGGGTTTCAAAAAAGCTGCAGATATCAATATCGCCCTCCTTGCAAAGCTCACCTAGATGATCGCCTCAAAGTGTGACAGCCTTTACATGTCAATCCTCAGAGCGAAATACAAAGTCAGGAAAAACTGGTTGTTCGCAAACAAACCGAAGATTTGCTCTCCTATACGGAGGGCCATTGAAGGCGCCAAAAATATCATTGCAAAGGGTGCTTGCTACCAAATTGGTGATGGTTCCTTGGTTGCTGTATGGAACAGCCCTTGAGTATCTCAACTGATTGACCATGACCTGCACGCATGGAATGCAAGCCTGATCGCCCATATCTTCGAAGCCCAATCGGCCCAAGCTATCCTCTCCATCCCTATCCCAACAAGGCCAAGACCTGATACAGTCATCTGGACACCTACTCCCAAAGGCGATTTCTCTATCAAGTTAGCTTATAGCATCTCAACAGACCATATAACCACAATTCCTGGCCCAAACATCAAGTGGATGAAACTTTGGAAGTTCAAAGCCTCGGAGCACATTAAAATGCTTCTATGGAGAATCGGGTCCAATGCCTTGCCCACATATGAGAACCTACTGAGGAAAATGCCCATCCAAAATCTAGGATGTATATTTTTGCAATCATGATATTGAATCCACCACCCACCTCTTCATTGGCTGCATATTCACTAGAAGCATCTGCTTTGCTTGCTGCTGGGGGCTCAAGCCTGAAGAACACTCTATCTCCACAAGCGTAAGTTTGATCAAGATGGTTCAAGAACACCCCAAGGCTCCTGATCTTCTAGAGAACCATTGGAGCATTGCCTTAATTATGGCGCTAGTGCTGATGTAGTATGAAGCACAAGAAACCATATTATTTTCTCAGGCATCCCTCCAAACCCAGCTACCTCCATCATAAGCTTCAACCGCAAACTAGCTGAATTTAAAGCGCTGAGCACAATCACATCGCCTCCAAAGAACCCCCCTCTAACCCCTAGTCGTGGCTGGCAACTTCCACATTGCGGATGGCTCAAGTTGAACGTGGATGCTGCCACCTCCCCAACCTCAACAGCGCTATTAGTAGTTGCCAATAATGACAAAGGAGTGGCAGTAAAGCTTTGGGCCAAGAACCACCAGCTTTGCTCCGCGCTCCAAGCAGAAGCATCTGCCATTTTATGGGCTACACAGCTTGCCAAAGATGAAAATTGGGACATGATTATCTTTGAAGGAGATTCTAAAGCTTGTTTTGATGCACTCACGACCCCACTTTGCCATCCTAATTGGGTCATTAGTAGTATTATTAGTAACATCTTTGTTCTCAAGGAGTCGTTTAATTTTTGTCTTCTTAATTGGGTCAAGAGAGTTTTTAATGCAGTCGCTCATATCGTTGCAAAGCTCTTCATTAACTCTGTTTAGTTCTTTTCTTTTAATAATCAGAGTCTTCCGAATGTTGTGTTTTGTCCTCTTGTTTAATAACATTGACGTTTACCAAAAAGGCAAAAAAAAAAAAAAAAGCATCCAATACGAGACAATTTAGGAGAAGAACCTTTATATTAACTGCTAGTCATTAATTACTAGTCACTAACCTGTACTATGCATAGAAACTACCTATTTGTGAGGTAGACTAAAATAATTTTATAAAATTTTAAATTGAATAAGAAACTACATCATTATATGATTTGCTCTTGTATGACTTCAATTTGTGTTGCAATTTGATGAAGAAGTCATTACTTAAACATGCAATGACTTACAAAAAATTTGTTAGACAGTTTTAAATACTGTAAAAAAAATAACTCAAAAATTCAGATATTAAAATTTCTGAAAGACTAAAAAATATTAAAGAATCAAATAATTCACTACTTAGAAATTATTGAAACAAAACAAAATATATATGACTAAACAATAGAGAAATATGAGAGAAAGATAGGTTACAATCTAAAGAATAATCTATGGCTATAACTATTGAAAGGAATCAAAAGATTCAGAGCCTACACATTACAGATAATATGTGTGTGTGTGTGTGTGTGTGTGTGTGTGTGACTACACAAATTCATATGTTAAAAATTTCAAAATACCAAATAAGATATATAATTAAAGAATAAGTTATTGAAACAATTCAAAAAATATATAATTATTCAAAAGAGAAATATAAGAAAAAAGAAAAAGTACACAAACCCATAAAGCAGTAAATTTTAAATTTTAACGGGTTTAAACTTTAAACGAACCTTATCAGCATGTGACCCACACTAAAAATGTTGAGCAGGAGCCCACGTTGAAATAATGAAAGTCATAACTCCTCTTAATATATTGTATATAAGCTCTCTGCCTAAGAAATTAACATACTTTCATATCGTGAGGTGAAACAAAGACATATGCAGTAGCAGCAATATCAAATTTCAATTATTGCAAACTTTTTTATCTTGTAAAAAATGGCTATAGAGAGTGTGGGGAGTAAAAGGACCCAAGCAGGCATTTGGGCCTTTGGGCTCTAGCAAGGAGGTCCGGCCTATCTTCAAATTAAGAACTTGTCCAATCGGCCCATACGCCGAGGGTCCGAGCACACGTCCGAGGGTGAATTCCTCCTCGGATAGACCCAAGAGAATTTGAAGATTCACTATGAAGGTCAAGGCAGAAAGCCGGAAAGACTGTTGGTTAAGAGGGGGAACCCCTGAACCTTTTAGATACACCAGTGTTAGAAAAATATCATAAGCAAAGGCTGCCACCTCCACATTAAAGACTCTGCACCTACCTCCCTGGCCGCATTAATGGGGAAGTGACCCCTGAACAGTAGAACCGAAACTTCTGGTTGCTATTCAAAGTACTAAGAGAAAAAATATCTATGGGGGAGGAGATGGGAGCAACACGTGGATAAAGCACTAAGGCAAGGAGTATTTAAAGGGGGTGAAGGTCAAAGAATGGGGAGGATCAGGCAATAACCAAGAAAGAAATTAAGAATTGTAAACCTTTAAGAAAAAAAGAGAAATAATACAGAAGTGGTCTTCGGCTTACGTCCGAGGAGGCCAATTTGCCATTATCATCTTCTATTTACAAGTATCTTTACACCGTAGCATGTTATCAAGTTCTCAGTACCTCTAACTTACATTTCAAACTCACGCTCTACAAATTTCATTGTTTAAGGCTCGTTGGGCCTGAGCCCATAATTGTCTTTGGGTCCAGGTGCAATTGTGCACTTACAGAGAGTATGATGGTTTATGTACAAAAGTTAATTTTCGAAAAATACATAAAAAAATAAAATAATTTTTTTTAACAAAGCAGAGGAGAAGAAAATAACAGAAGAATTGGTCATACCTCTACTTGGCTTTTTTAAAAAAATACTGGGGTTTGCACCGCTTTTATAGTGTTCATGATTAACCTCGCAAATTTGGAGACAAATTATCAACGTTTGAGTTTGAGTTTAAGTTAAATTTATTAGAGAGATAAAGTTTCACTCTGTGTTAAGTTTGGACTAAATAAAAATAATTTTATTTTAAAAAATGATAATAATGTGGCAAGCTTTGGAAAGGTTAATAAAAAGTCAAAGGTTTCAGTTTTTTATATATAATAGTCACTAACCCGTGCGATGCATGGGTTTATCTCTTCATGTTGCTTTTGATATGAAACATGTAACATCAATTAGAACATGTTCTTAGCAACTATAAATGCCACCATAAAAAAGTTTCACACCTAAAGCATTTCTAGGTGTAATGTAGTTTTGGCTATTACAAAGTGTTTTTTTTTTTTTTTTTTTAGAAACCATTAACAATTGTGCAAAAATTTTATAAATTGAAAGTATGAAAAGTCTATAGATTAAAAAACAGAAGTGGATAGTACATTTCACCTTGTGTAGTAACTCATAAAACAAATGATTAAAAGCATAAAATCATATTTCCAAAGTGAATCACACCCTTTGCTAAGGAGACAAATTGAAGCATTCTAACATCTTAATTCATGTGTAGTACACTGCAATATTTTGAGATATTTTTCTTGATGGATTCTCCTCAAATGTTTTGGTACGTCCATTTGGAACATTCACTTTCCACTTCAATTGCTCATCATCTGAATCAAAAAATTCAATTGATACTCTACCCAAGATGGAAATTCCTACACTTTTTGTTTTCTCAAGCACTGAGATTCATACACATATGTACATAAATACACACACATACACACACATATATATATATAAACAAACTGAATAATAGATTAACAACAAAAATATTTAAGTTCATTTGCTTTTTTTTTTTTTTTTGGGAGTTAGGTAGATAATGAGGGAGGGAAATATGGGGGTTAATCTAATATAAGGTACCACAAAAATGCGCCTGAAATTTTTTATTTTGGTTTTAAAAATTAATGAAACTTTATTTCTGTAAAGAATCAGATTTCTTTTCTAAACTTAAGAACACCATCAATCTTAACTTACTATTAGCCTAACAGATATGATAAATGCCATCCTACTTAAATGAGTTTTCAAATATTAAGTAATTAACTTCTTCATATGATCTGAGTTCTAAAAGAATGCTAGGCCTAGGAGTTGCACAATGCACTGAACATTTTCTTTTTTCTTTTTTCCTTTTTTCAAATAATGCAGTAGCCGGGTATACATACTGATATTTTCAATGGTTAGTTCTTTACTCTCTTTTTTTTTTTTTTTTAAAGTTTTGTTACTATCATTAGGTATATGTTGAGTGATGAAATTTATTCACCTAACAAAGAAAAATAAAATAAAAAAGAATGATTTAAGAAACAATTAAGAGGCAGCATCTCAGTTAATACAAAAGGAAAAAAGTTGATTTTTCTTTAGGGAAAAAATTGAACTTAGTACTATTTATTAGGAGTTTTACGTATTTGTTGTCTATTGAAATCAATTCATCAAACAAAGAGAGAGACTCATTAAGCTTGAAGTTCACAATATGTCTCCAGTCAATAAGGACTATCATGGTTTGTGAGGGCTAGCCAGTTATGGCTAAAAGATCAAACGTGCATGAATTTTGTGCTCTATTAGAATTTGAGCACAAGATGGTAATCTAGTAGAACCATCATTTACATATTTATGGAATCTAAACAGTGTCAACCCCAACCAAGTATCATACACAATAGAAATGATTTTTGCTAGGGACTAAGATTGACCTGTGTTTTACAACAAGCCCTTGCCATACACAGGTGCACATGCATACAAACAAACACATACATCTGATTATACTCTCATGGAAAAAGGGGTGATGCTCACCACAGAGATTCAGTTCTCTGATAACAACAACAGTGGTTCAATTCTGGCTAGTCCAGTATATCACATAGCATACCTAACTTGTAGCCAATGCAGCACTGCTCTCATGATTGGTTCTCTATATTTTGAACTTCCTCTAAACAACAGTTCCAATTGGAGAACCTTGGGACTCTTAAGTTATGGACTAAATAGATTGATGTATAAAAGGGACAACAAATCACCCATTCACTCTTGCTTAGGTGGTAAATTGAATGATATCTTTAGAAAGTCAAAATTGGTAGAGATTTATTGGAAATTTAGAATTTAATTTAGAAAAATCACCTAAGAAGGAACCTGAAAAAAAAAATTCAAAAATTCAGAAAATACAAAACATCATAAAGAAGTAAACAATGACAATCTCAGCTTTAAAATTTTTAAACTGAATCCATACAAATTTGTACCAACCAAAAAGTTCAATTGGTAAGTCAAAATGCAAATCTCAACCACAAATGAAAAGAAAAACAGCCTCAACTTAAAAAACAAAATTCCTATATCAAAACCAATAAATATGCAAGCAGATTCCATTTTCAAATTCTTTCTAGAAACATATTAACAATAAATATGTAAGAAACAGTACAAAATAAAGGAGAAGACCGGTAAATACCTAGTTATTCTAGTTTTGCAGTTTCTGAATTGTTCAAATAGTAGGATTTGTGTAACGTATTATGAGTTTTACACATATATAGAGAATCCACAGTTTCAAATAACCCAAACAATAGAATGTTAAATCCCTGTCGGCAAAACAGTAAGAATCCAATTTTCAACCCACATTTAGGAAACATTAATAGAAGAGAACAGATTGAATAAACCTCAATGTAACTACAACTGGAAAGGAACTACACGTGCAGTCATAAACTTCTTTCTGAAGGAAAAAAATGCAAGCCTTATAGGAGCATTAAAATACTTTTGCAACCTTATCCAAGAAAACATTACAATTATCCTTTCAAAACTAACAAATCCCAAGAAAAAAAAAAACCAAGAAAAACACAAAGGCTTAAAAGAAAAAAATGACCTCTTTACATAGATATGGAGAGTGCCACCTAATTGAAAAATTAAAAAGTAGCAAAACCCAAAAACTGAAAATTCCTAATAACAATTCAGGTAGAATTTGATCTTCTAGGTGTATACTTCTTTGACCCATATGAACCGCACTTGCACATAACTCTAAGATGGGGAGAAAATAAAATAATAAATAAGCATCTTAATTAATCCTTCAACAAAACAAACAAAATGTTGATGTAAGGAGTGTGTTAGGGTCATATTTTATGTAAATGACTAATCCTTTGACAAAATGCACTTTACTTGCAATTGGGTAGATCTAAGTTAGGTTTAATACATCAAGAAATATGTTGTTCAAGCATATCAAGTTTTTGTATTAAAGACATGAAGATTAATCCAAGAAACAAGTGAAAAAAAGTTATCTCATTAAGGCTCGACAGAGAGCTCGACAGATACTGCTATGGAGACTAAATGAGAAGCTCGACAGATGGCTCGATAGAAGCTCAATCTATTGAGAATTATGATTTTCAGTTTTCCAAATCTGAAATTCAGCCCAAGCTTATGTATTTATTTAGGATTTTTTCTCTCACAACCCTAGACATATATAAGGCTTATTTTAAGAGCTGTTACACATGGATATAAAGACCAAGAGTTTATTTTTCTCTGTGAGAAGCTACTGCGTTTATTCGCCATAGGGTTTTGTAACTAAGTGTTTCTTGATCTCCATTATTGACGAAGTGAAGAACTTTGTAGCCAACAACATCCATTCAACTTGTTGGAGTTAGTCACGTACTGGGATCCGTGCAAAAGGCTTAATCACAAATTGAAGATTTGTGCATCAAGAGAAATAATGCCACTACAAGAACAAGTCCAGTTGGGTATTGGAGCAAAGATTCAACTGTAAGTTGGTATTTCGGGATAGGCCAAGGTAGTGGTAAGATTCCTTATACTTGTAACCTCTTGATTGTTGATTAGTGGATTCTTGGGAGTGGTGACCTTAAAATCACCTAGTGAGATTTTTGTCTTGCGAGAGGTTTTCCCCATTTGTCAACAAATCACCATGTTTAATATATTTTTTGCTGCATTTAGTATTTTGGGTGATTTGTTGGTGCCTCCACGATTTGCATGCAATTTAACCTAATTAATCAACTCGAGTAATTAAATTAATTAACTAGGGTCAAGCTATCTTATCCCAACAAGTGGTATCAGAGCTGACACACTCAGATTAGGTTTTAATCTTTGTTGTGTGAGTCATTGACTCTTGTTGTTATGGATCATGGGAAATCCCTGAGTATTCCTCCTTTATTTGATGGTACTAACTATGCATACTTGAAAGTATGCATAAGAGCCTTTTTGCAGTCTTTAGATGAAAAAGTCCGGCTAGCAGTTGAAGTGGGTTGGACTAAACCTGATGATCCACCAACATCGTGGGATGATACTAAGATCAAAGTTGCAAATTTTAACAATAGAGTACTAAATGCCATGTTTAGCAATGTGACCAATAAGGAATTCAAGAAGATCTCCACCACTAATAGTACAAAGGAAGCATGAACTATTCTTCAAAATACCTACGAGGGCACAAAAGCTATTAAAAACTCCAAACTCCAAAGGCTCACTACTAGCTTTAAGGAAATAAGGATAAATGATGATGAGTCATTCGACTAATTCCATACCAAGCTCAAAGACATAGTGAATTCACCATTTAATCTTGGAAAACAAATTTCAAAGCCCAAGATTGTCAGAAAGATTCTCAAATCTCTTCAAGAGAAATTTCATGCTTAGACCACTACCATAGAAGAATCAAAGGACATTGATACTATTCCTTTCATAGAATTGATTTGAAATCTACAAACCTATGAACTAGGTTTAGTAAGGGTGAGCAAAGGGAGAAAAAGCAAGAGCATGGCATTGAAGGTCAAAAGTGATGAAAAAGATGAATCATCTGAAGATAAGGATACTAAGCTCAAATCATACATCACTAGACAATTCAAGAAGTTCATCAAGAATGCGAATTTCAAGGCAAGTGATAAGGATCACAAACAATTTGGATTCTTTTAGTTCAAGTCCTAAGACAAAGTTATGAGACAAGTTAAAGATGCTAGAGAAAACAGTAGTGTTCCTACTGGGCCAAGGTGATATGGATGTCAAAGGTATGGACACATGAAACAAGAAAGTCCTACGTATCTCAAATCCATTGGCAAGAGCAAAGCTCTAGCTACCACCTTGAGTGATACAGAACCAGAGGTAGATTCTGATGATAGTGATCAAGAAAGAATAGTGAGTGCTTTCATAGCTACCATTGATTCTTCTGTGGAAGCAGTAGAATTGGTTGATAAGGAAGAAGAGCTGATGGAATCCAAGTTTGAGAAGATGGATGAACAAAATGACATCCACACTGCCTACTCTAAATTGTACAAGGTTTTTGAGAAGCATGAGAAGCTTTATAGGTTAGCTACGAGGAAGCTAGTGAAGGAAAAAATCTGGTTTTGCATGAGAGCGGAAGCGACGAACTAGGATCTATTTCATTCATGATTGATAACGTGCACTACTTAAATTTCAGAATTTAAGAACAAGATAGCGTACCTTGGTGTGGAGATATTCAAAACAAAGATTAGAAGCACTTGGGAACACTTTTAATCTTCACTCCAATTCCACTTTACGCCCAAGATGTGTGGTCTCTCAATCAGTTTTTCAAAAGGAGAATGAAAGTGTATCTCACACTCTCTCACACACCGTTTCTTTTTCTTTTCTAATCTCATCTTATAAAAATTCTGTATGTTTCTCCCTTTACAACTAACTGATTATCTAATTGGGCTGGCCTATTGGGCCTTTCCAATTGGGCTTTAGTGTGTGGCTTGGAGTGGGACCAAAAGGGACCAATAAGACACTAGCTCCAATGGGCCTTGGGCTTTTCCGTCAACTCTTGACAAGTCCAAAGTTACCATTAATTATATTTAATACCACTATATAAATATAATTGCACTTTAGACCTTATTAATAAATTATATCTCAAGACTTTATTAAACACGTAACCCCTTCATAAAATATTCGTAGTAACACAAAGTCATAAATGTAGACTGCCACTTTGTAAATTACTACATCTTATCCTTGAGTACCCGATTTAATTCTTTAAAGTTATTCATTATATATTTATGAAATCCAATTTCATAAATATATACTTTAGTAATTTCTTACTAAAGTGGTTAGGCCTAACTCTCTGAATAACTGAAACCATTAAACTTATCTCAAAGGAATATTTTATATCTCTATCAAGAGACTATGAATTCCATCTTGAGAATATATGTTCCATCAACACTAAATGTGGCTGCCCAACATACTGAGGTTTTGACCGTCACTTCAGATCTCACTCCTGATATATCAAAGCAACCTACACTTCATGATCATGTCCATTATTCTCTCAGGATTAAGAGTTCATGCAAATAGAAATCGTGAGATTTATTATTCATTTGACAGTCGTTAGAAGAATAATAAATCTCACAGCGGTCCAGTTCAATATGTTTCAACTCTTAAAACATATCAACTAGAAGTTTCCACTTCCATGATCAAGACAAATAATCTTAGTTGACATGTTATAGTCTTCGCAGATGAAATGACCAATTTCATCACCGACTACGAACTATAAATTCTGAGTTTACAAAGAACTTGTGATTTACATCTTCTGTGACTTTTCACATAAATCACATACAATGCATCTCATGGACTATATGATAATGTCCCATATTCATGTTACCATTATTTTAGATAATAATAAAACAACTTTATCAATCACAATATTAAGTCATACATCATGTCATACATAATGTCATACATAATATCATACATAGCATCATACAATAGGATTTAAGGGCACTAATCCTAACAGCTAGGTGAAGTGGAGTTGGAATGAGAGGAAATCTCTACCAAGGTTGATGAAGCTAATCAAACCATCAGAGCACTGTGGTTTGAAAACAACTTTCTTGCTGAAAAGACCAAGAAACTAGATGCGGAATTGTTTCCAGTAAGAGCTCAATTAGATAGGATTTTGAATGCCAAGCTAGATGAAATGCTCAAGTTCCAGAAAGCTGCATCTAACAAAACAGGTATCGGGTATGATCATTTTCTCTCTTCTTGTAGTACCTCCTCTAATGCTTTAAATATAGTCATTTTTATCCCTCCTACTAATAATGATAACTCTAAGGAAACTAATCCTAAAATTGAAAAATGTGAGTGGGGGTAAACTTGATAAGGGGAAATCCATTTTAGGAGCACCCCTTAAGGTAGTTAAGAAAGAGACTAAGCAGAATGATCATTGCTCTACTAACAAGAAGTCTTAACCGAAGAAGCCACACTTCTACCATTACTATGGAGCATTAGGATACACTCGTCCAAATTGCTATAAGTGGCTAGTCACTCAACAAAGCAATAGTGTGTCATCCTTTGGTAGCCAAATTCAACTTTAACTTTCTTTGGCTCCTCTTGGAGAACTTCTTAAGGCTATCATGTTACTCTCAAACTTCAATAGATTTAACTCTCCTTTTTATCCATCTGAACAAAGGTTTATGCCAAAGAAAAGTTCTCCATCCAAGTCTCCCATCTGGAAGGAAAAAGATTACAAGTGATTATGTCACTTTATTCTCTTCTTGCATGTTTGTTTGTTTTTGAGTCAGCCTAGTTTTTTTTGTATTTGTCTATTTGTTTTGTTTATTGCTTTAATAAAATTTAAAAAAAGGAAAAAATAAAAAATAAAAACAATGTGTGTTTATGTATATTGGTACTTGTATGCCTTGGATGGCCTTTGAAATAAAGTTTCTCAACTTTGTATCACTTGTAGCTCAGATGAGCATCTTCATGCACAACTAAACAATGTGAGCTATGTGGCTCGTTTATGTGATTTGTAAGTTTTGGTTGATCTTTTATCATTCATATCTTTATCACTTTTTTTGACGGGAAGGATTAAAAAATGCTAAGAGAAATGCATAAATAACCATCTCACCACTAAAACTCGTCAATCATAAAACATCTATATGCAATTCATAAAAGCATTGCTCGGTAAGGTGTAGCACTTGCACCTTAAAAATAGGATGTTTGGCTTACATAATTGGGTATTTCTCTTCTCTCTCCTATATGCCCATGCATGATATGCTTAAAAGAAAAATATGTAAAGAGCATGAAAAGTAAAAAGAATCAAAATTATTTTAAAATGGTTGCAAGAGTGTTTCTAGGAGATGTGAGATTTATATGATGTCCCTTAAAAGTGATGGACCCATCAAACAATTATGATTGTGTGTGGATGTAATTGATCTTCTTATATCACAACTCTTCATATAATGAATTACTTATGCTTTCTTGCAAAAGTCTCACACACAGCACGCGTACCCTTTGCTACTCTTGATACTATTGTACAAGTACAATGCGATTTGATTATCACAAGAAATACATGTGGTAGTATATGCTCACTAAACTGTCTAAACTTGTTTTTGAAAATAAAATTGGTTAGACTTGTTTAGTGTGTTTTGATCTAAGAATGCTTTGCATCTAGAGTTAATGATGTGTTTGAGTGCTTAACATGCTTCTTGGTTGCTTGTTTTGGTGTCTATTTTGTTTTTCTATATATAGCTGAGGTTTGACCCAATTTTTCTCAAACTCAAATATCTTGATCTCTCCCTCTTCTCTCTCAGTCAAACCCTTTCTTCTCACAAAATACCTTCTTCCCTGCTAAATTTCGGCCTTCTCCAAGCTTGATTCCTTCGGTATTCGGTCTTAATCTCATCTTCTCTTCATCTTTCTCGCATTTCATGCATTTTAGACCTAGGTTTTGTTTTTGTTGAAAATTTTGGGGTTTTTGTGGTTTTGTCAAAAATTTTGGGTTAGGTGTTGCTAATATGATCTCACATGCTCATGCATTTCATTCTCTAGCATTATAATCATGTTTTCATGCATTCTAGGTTATGTGCTTGATTAAACAATGTAAGTGTTGTAGTTTGTATTGGGTTTTTGCCTATGAAGCAATTTTTTTTTTCCATGTAACATGTTCATGCATTGCACCTCTTTCTTCTTTCTTTCTTGAGCATTTTTTCTTCTGTTGTGTTCCTTTTTCCTCTCTTCTCATTTAGTTTCCAGACCATGGCACACAAGAAATCCATTCCTTCCAAGAACTCGATCTCACGTTGTGGTTCTTCTTCTACTTCTTCTTCTTCTCCCTCTGTTCCTGATTCTATTAGCTTCCCTGATGAGAAGTCCCAAAAAGACTTCTATGAGAACTTCACTGACTAGGTGATTCATTTGGAACGCAAGGGCGTTCTATATAATTTTCCAGACACTCCTCTTCCTAGTGTGTTTAGCTCTCGGGGTTGGGCTTCTCTATATGAAGTACCCAAGAAGTGTCCCAGTGTGTTCATATAAGAGTTCTACTCCAATATGCATGCCATAAATACCTTTGTGCCTAAGTTTACTATGGTATAGTAGTCACTCCATAGCACATTTCCAATGTGCTATGCATCCCTAGGGTAGAACATCCAAACTACCCTAGTCATACTCATCTTTAGTCTATCCCTCGAGACGAGATAGCCTCACTATTTTGTGAGAAAACCATGGTGTGGGGAGAAACTCTAAATTTCTCCACAATTGAATTTGCTAAGGATCCAAGGATCCTTTATATGGCGATGACCTTTATTCTCACACACGGTTACACTATAACACTATCACTGAGCCTCATGCTTGTTTTCTTCTCTCTCTTATGAAGGATCTTTCTATAGATTTTTTTTTTCACATATGATAGAATCTATGATAGATAACTTTTGAGACACTGCTACACGTGATAAGCTCATCTTTCATTCAACTTTCACACACATCCTCACACTCTTGCACGTCACTATTCCTCCCTCTTCTCTCTTTTACTCCATGGGTGCCATCAGCAAGGAATCTATTTGAAGGAGTGATGCATAACTAGCTGCCAAATGGCCTCATGTGGAGTCTACTACGACAGATGCTGCCCCGCTTCTCGACACTTTTCTTCTTCTGCTCCATCTTCTTCTTCTAAAGCAGAGGTCTCTCTTGTTGCCATTATGGATCAGCTTCAACTCATGCATGCTGATTTTGGTAGTCGTCTTGACCATCTTTCCATGAGATGTGTCAAATGAACACTAGGATTGGTCGCATCACTCGCCACTAGTCTTACCTTGGTGGTTTTGCTCCTTCTCCCTCACCTAAGCTTGTTAAGGAGTCTTCTTCGGATGGTAGAGATGATGATGATGTTAGAATTAGTTCCCTCAAATCCTATTGTATGATACTATGTATGACATTATGTATGACTTAATGTTGTGATTAATAAAGTTGTTTTATTATTATCTAACATAATGGTAACATGAATGTTGGACATTATCGTATAGTCCATGAGATGCATAGTATGTGATTTAGCCACAGAAGATATAGATCACAAGTTCTTTATAAACTCAAAATTGTAGTTCGTAGTCGGTGATGAAATTGGGACTCTCATCTACGAAGACTATAACATATCAACTAAGATGATTTGTCTTGATCATGGAAATGGAGACTTATAGTTGATATGTTGATATGTTTTAAGAGTTAAGATATATTGAACTGGACCACTGTGAGATTTATTATTCTCCTAACGACTGTCAAATGAATAATAAATCTCACGATTTTTATTTGCATGAACTCTTAGTCCTGAGAGAATAATGGACCTGATTATAAGTTGTAGGTTGCTTTGATATATCAGGAGTTAGATCTAAAGGAGCGATCAAAACCTCAGTAGTTTGGGCAGCCACATTTAGTGTTGATGGAACATATATTCTCAAAAGGGAATTCATAATCTCTTAACGAAGATACAAAATATTCCCTTGAAATAAATTTAATGGGTTTAGTTATTCAAAGTGCCATGCCTAACCACTTTAGTAAGGAGTTACTAAAGTATATATTTATGAAATTGGATTGCATAAATATATGATGAATAACATAAATGATTAAACCGGGTACTCAAGGATTAAGATGTAGTAATCTTCAAAGTGGCAGTCTACATTTATGACTTTGTATTACTATGAATATTTTATGAAGGGGTTGCATGTACAATAAAGTCTTGAGATATAATTTATTAATAAGGCCTAGAGTGTAATTATATTTATATAGTGGTATTAAATATAATTAATGGTAACTTTGGACTTGTCAAGAGTTAACAGAAAAGCTCAAGGCACATTGGAGCTAGAGTCTTATTTGTTCCCTTTTAATCCCACTCCAAGCCACACATTAAAGCCCAATTAGAAAGGCCCAAAAGGCCAGCCCAATTAGATAATCAGTTAGATACAAAGGGAGAGACATACATAATTTTAAAAAAGAGAGACATCATTGTGAAATAGTATGTATGTGAGTGAAAACCACTCTCTTATTCCCCCTTGGAAACTGATTAAGAGACCACACTTCTTGGGCATAAAGTGAAATTGGAGTGAAGATTAAAAGTGTTCCCAAGTACTTCTGATATTTTATTTTGAATTTCATCACACCAAGGTACGCTCTCTTGTTCTTGAATTTGAAATTTACATAGTACATGTTATCAATCATGAATGAAGTAGAGTCGTTCATATTCCGCTACATGTATTTGTATGAGATACAAGTTTGTTATTCCATGTGTTTTTCGACAATATTGGTATCAGAGCGGTCTTCAATCTCATGTTTGTATAATGTGTTGAGTGAGTTTTAGAATCGAAGAAAACTATTTTCATAGTTGTGAAAATTCTGCCGTCTTTTTTCTGCATATTTTAGTTTTGAAACTATTGTTTGATAAAATTGATTTTGATGTTATGATGTTTAAATTTGATTTTAACCATGTAAAATTGAATTTTAACACTTTAACATCAATGAAATTCAAGTTTTAATCTGAATCTCATTGTTTTTTATCATTAAGAATGTGTTTTGTTCTTTGGAAACATAAAAAATGGTTAAAAGAAAAATGCTGAAAAAGTTGGTTACACGATTTTAGAATGATCGAACAACAATCGAACAGCATTCGAGTACCAATTGAATTTTTTAGACTGATCGAAGTAGCAATCAAATTGGACAGAAGCTATTTCTTCATTTTTTTTCACTAATGGAAATAGCAATCGAGTACCAATTGAAAATTTTCGATTGATTGAAATACCAATGGAATTGGACAAAATTTTTCTTCATATTTTCGATCAATCGAGAATTTTTTAGATCAATCGAATGCTCTTTTTCGACTAATTGAATAGCAATCGAGAATCAATCAAATTGAGTTGAAAATTCGTGAATGCGCTGTTTTTTTTTTAAAACAAAATTTCACTAAAAGTTTTCACACTTTAAAAGTGCAAGGCTATGCGTGATGAGATTACACATGTTTCTAATTAAAAACCTTTAATTTAAAATATCTAGTGGGAGAGAGATACAATGGTTGGATCTCACGGCCTCCATTATTGGTTCATAGTAGTGTGGGGTAAGCACCTCGTCTTGGTGTATATGCCTCGCAATCCCAAAGGAGGGTGTTTACTTCATAGTACTACAAGATTGAACTTACCCGTTTAACGTAGTGTGGACAAGCACCTCGTCTTGGCGCATATGCCTCGTGTTTCCAGAGGAGGGTGTTTTGTTCCATGGTACTACAAGTTTAAACACTATAAAGAGAGATGAAATGTGGCTACACATGATTCTAGATAATGTTGTAAACTAGACTAAGTGTAATGTTAACCTCCCAAAAGAGCTATGTCATTATTACTTAGAGGCTAAAGGTAATATGACATATTATTAGTGTTTGATAAGAGTTATCATAATAGCACTAATAATGAGGATAGTTCTCAATCAATCATAGTGTTTATAATATACTTGCTACCAAGGAATTATAGACATGGGGTTGAGTTGTTGTCGCATATTTTATATTATGATTTTATTAAGGTTCTATACTATATGTTTATATGCTAAATTGATATTGTCTAGTTTACTTATTATATTCATGTTTGTTATTTTTATATTTAAAATCATGGCATCATTTAGCCCACTTGTTGCTATTCTTAATTAAAAAAAACTGACTGGATCCAACTATGTTGACTGGAAAAGAAATTTGGATATTATTCTTACTGCTAAAGAGCATAAATATGTGCCTACTCAACCATGTCCTAGCTTTTCATCATTAGATGCTCCTTTTGAGAAAAAATAGCGATATGATCGTTGGCAGAAATCTAATGAGATGGCTAAGTGCTATATCCTAGCATCTATTTCAAATGTTTTACAGCATCAAATGCAGGATGTAGAATTAGTTTCAGACATAATGCTAAGTCTGAAGGAGATGTTTGGTGAGCAAGGCCGTTCTGCAAGGCAAGAATCTATGAGACAGATTTATAATATCAAAATGGCTGAAGGTACTTTAGTGAGGGAGCATTGTCTTAGGATGATCTCTAATCTGAATACATTGGAAGTTTTAGGTGCCGATATTAATGGAGAATCCCAAGTGGATATGATACTCTAGTCACTAGTAGAATCATTCAAGGAATTCAGACTTAACTATAATATGAACAAAAAGGTCTATTCATTGTCTGAATTGATGAATGAGTTGGTAGCGGTGGAAGAGATCCTTGGTACTTCTAGTGTTGATGCCAATATGGCTGAAACTTCTACTTCTCAACCTAAGTCGAAAGGCAAGGGTAAAAAGAAGAAGAAGAAGGACTTCGCCAAGCAACATGGTAAACAAGTTGCCTTAGGAGTTGCCACAAAGGAAAGAAAACTAAAGGAAAGTGTTTACATTGTGGTGAGAAAGGACATTGGCAGAAGAATTGTCCAATATTTAAGGCTACCAAGAATAAGGGTATGAAAAATACATTCCTTCTTGAAACATGTTTAGCACAGAATCCCACGGATTCCTGGTGTGTGGATTCAGGTTGTACTAATCATATATGCAATTCTTTACAGGGGTTCCAAGAGACCAAAAAGCTAAATGAAGGGGAAATGTTTCTTACCTTGGCTGGTGGGAGTAGGATTCTAGTTGTAGCTATTAAAGTGTTTAATTTATGTTTTGAATCTAGAGTTTTAATATTAGAAGACTGTTTGTATGTACCTAATGTTCGTAAGAATTTAATTTCTGCAACTTATTTAGGTAAACATGGATATTATGTTACCTTGAAAGACAATGTTGTAATAAAGAAGGATAAAATGTTTATCTGTTCTGGTAATATTGTAGATGTTCTTTATATTTTAACTCCGGATAAATATGAATTATACAATTCTAAATTAGATGATAACTCTCATGTGAAATCATTAAAGAGAAAGTTTCCTTCTACAAGTGATGCATATCTTTGGCACTTACGTTTAGGTCATATTAATTGAAACAAAATTTAAAGGCTTATCAAAATGGACTCTTAGGGCCCATGGACTTTGATGATTTTCTAGTTTGTGAATCTTTTTTTGAAGGTAAAATAACCATACGACCTTTTAATGCAAAAGGTAGAAGAGCCCAAGAATTGCTAGAACTAGTACATTCAGATGTATGTGGTCCTATGTCAACTCAAGCAAAAGGAGGTTATGAGTACTTCATCACTTTTTACTGATGACTACTCAAGATATGGTTGTGCACCTAATGAGTTGGAAATCCGAAGCCTTTGAAAAGTTTAAAGAGTTTAGGGCTAAAGTTGAGAATTAATTAGCTAAATGCATAAAGGCCATTCAATCAAATCGAGGTGGCGAATACCTTCTTAGGGATTTCAAGGACTACTTAATTCGAAATGAGATTGTATCCCAATTAACTGCATCAGGAACTCCTCGACAGAATAGTGTAGTAGAAAGAAGGAATATGACTCTTTTAGAAATGGTTAGGTCCATGATGAGTTACTTAACTTTACCAATTTCTTTTTGGGGATATGCACTAAAAACTGCAAAGCATATTTTGAATTTAGTTCCATCAAAATCTGTTCCCAACACACCCAAGGAATTATGGAGTGGGCGTAAGCCTAGTATGAAATACCTCCACATTTGGGGATGTCCAGCACATGTGTTGAAAGGGAAATCTGATTAGTTGGAAGCAAAAACAGAAGTATGCATTTTTTTAGGGTATTCAAAGGAAACTAAGGGTTATTTATTCTATAATCATAAAGATAACAAACTGTTTGTTAGCACCAATGCCAAGTTTTTGGAGGATGATTATGTGAATAACTTTAATCCTAGAAGTAAAGTTGTCTTGGCTGAAATAGATGAACTTGTAATTGAACAACCAATGCATGAAACTAGGGATGATGTGGCTGTATTAGATACACCACAAGACACTACTCATGAGATGACTAGTACACAGGTGCCTTGTCGTAGTGGAAGAATTGTTCGACCTCCTATAAGATTTATAAGTTTGGGATAAACTTATGAAGCTATCTCAGAAGAGGCTGAATCAGATCCCTATACTTATGAAGAGGCAATGAATGATATAGATGTACATCATTGGGTCTAAGCTATGAAATCTGAATTAGATTCTATGTATTCCAATCAAGTTTGGGATCTTGTAAAGGCGCCTAACGGCATTAAACCTATTGGTTGTAAATGGGTTTACAAAAGGAAGAGAAGGATAGATGGAAAGGTTGAAACCTTTAAAGAAATACTAGTAGCGAAAGGGTATACACAAAAAGAAGGTATTGATTATGATGAAACTTTTTCGCTAGTAGCCATGCTTAAATCTATCAGAATTCTCTTATCCATTGCTACTCATTATGATTATGAGATTTGGCAAATGGATGTCAAGACTGCATTTTTTAATGGCAATATTGAAGAAGAAATCTATATGATGCAACCGGAAGGTTTCATAGCAAAGAACCAAGAGCATATGGTATGTAAGTTGAAAAGGTCCATTTATGGACTTAATCAAGCATCTAGGTCATGGAACATCAGATTTGATCAAGCAATCAAGTCATTTAGTTTTGAACAAAATCTTGGTGAACCATGTGTGTACAAAAGACATAGAGATAAAGTAGTAATGTTCCTAATGCTTTATGTTGATGATATTCTACTCATTAGAAATGATGTAGGGGTAATGTCATCAGTAAATGTTTGGTTGTCAAGCCAATTTGATATGAAGGACTTAAGTGAAGCTAACTTTATTCTAGGGATCAAGCTTTGGCGAGATTGCAAAAATAAGATGTTAGGTTTATCACAAATTGGATATATAGATAAGGTTCTAGAATGGTTTAGCATGCAAAACTCTAAGAAAGGATTACTTCCTTTTAGACATGGAGTTCCTCTGTTTGATGACCAAAGGCCTAAGACTCTTGAGAAAGAAAATATGATGAGACAAGTTCCTTATGCTTCTACAGTGGGAAGTCTCATGTATGCCATGCTTTGTACTAGACCAGATATCTGTTATTTAGTTGGCATGGTCAGCCGATATCAATCAAATCTAGGACTTAAACATTGGCAAGCTATAAAGCATATTCTCAAGTATCTAAGGAGAACGAGAAATTATATGCTTGTTTTTACCATAGTGAAGATTTGATACCTATTGGTTATACAGATTTAAATTTTCAGTCAGATCTTGATTTCAGAAAGTCCACTTCAGGTTGTGTGTTCACCTTGAGAGGTGGAGCCATAAGTTGGAGGAGTGTTAAGCAATCATGTATTGTTGACTCCACCATGGAAGCTGAACATGTTGCTGCTTGTGAAGCAGCAAAGGAAGCTGTTTGGTTCAAGAAATTCCTTTTTGATCTTGGTGTTGTGAAAATGGAGCAAGTTCCTATCACATTTTTTTGCGACAATAGTGGAGCGGTTGCTCAATCCAAGGATCCAAGGAATCACAAGAAAGGAAAGCACATTGAAAGAAAATAGCACATTATTCAAGATATTGTTGCTTGAGGAGATGTTGTAGTAGCAAAGATTCTGATTTTGTATCTCATACAAAACACATAGCGGAAGCAACGAACAAGGATCTATTTCATTCATGATTGATAACGTACACAATGTAAATTTTAGAATTTAAGAACAAGATAGCGTACCTTGGTGTGGAGAAATTCAAAACAAAAATTAGAAGCACTTGGGAACACTTTTAATCTTCACTCCAATTCCACTTTACGCCCAAGATGTGTGGTCTCTCAATCAGTTCTTCAAAGGGAGAATGAAAGTGTGTCTCACACTCTCTCACACACCGTTTTTTTTTCTTTTCTAATCTCATCTAATAAAAATTCTGTATGTTTCTCCCTTTATAACTAACTGATTATCTAATTGGGTTGGCCTATTGGGCCTTTCCAATTGGGCTTTAGTGTGTGGCTTGGAGTGGGACCAAAAGGGACCAATAAGACACTAGCTCCAATGGGCCTTGGGCTTTTCCGTCAACTCTTGACAAGTCCAAAGTTACCATTAATTATATTTAAAACCACTATATAAATATAATTGCACTCTAGGCCTTATTAATAAATTATATCCCAAAACTTTATTATACACGTAACCCTTTCATAAAATATTCGTAGTAACACAAAGTCATAAACGTAGACTGCCACTTTGTAAATTACTACATCTTATCCTTGAGTACCTGGTTTAATTCTTTAAAGTTATTCATTATATATTTATGAAATCCAATTTCATAAATATATACTTTAGTAATTTCTTACTAAAGTGGTTAGGCCTAACTCTCTGAATAACTGAAACCATTAAACTTATCTCAAGGGAATATTTTATATCTCCATCAAGAGACTATGAATTCCATATTGAGAATATATGTTCCATCAACACTAAATGTGACTGCCCAACATACTGAGGTTTTGATCGTCACTTCAGATCTCACTCCTGATATATCAAAGCAACCTACACTTCATGATCAGGTCCATTATTCTCTCAGGATTAAGAGTTCATGCAAATAGAAGTCGTGAGATTTATTATTCATTTGACAGTCGTTAGAAGAATAATAAATCTCACAGCGGTCCTGTTCAATATGTTTTAACTCTTAAAACATATCAACATATCAACTAGAAGCTTCCACTTCCATGATCAAGACAAATCATCTTAGTTGACACGTTATAGTCTTCGCAGATGAAATGCCCAATTTCATCACCGACTACGAACTATTAATTCTGAGTTTACAAAGAACTTGTGATTTATATCTTCTGTGACTTTTCACATAAATCACATACAATGCATCTCATGGACTATATGATAATGTCTCATATTCATGTTACCATTATTTTGGATAATAATAAAATAACTTTATCAAACACAATATTAAGTCATACATCATATCATACATAATGTCATACATAATATTATACATAGCATCATACAATAGGATTTAAGGGCACAAATCCTAACAGTTGTAGTAGCAAAGATTGATAGTGCAAGTAATCTAGTGGATCCCTTTACCAAAGCCTTGCCCCAAAGGACATTTAAGTCACATTTGGAGGGAATGAAAGTTAGATTAGTGCACAATAGTTTTTAGGGCAAGTGAGAGATTGTTAGGATTAGTGCCCTTAAATCCTATTGTATGATGCTATGTATGACATTATTTATGACTTAATATTGTGATTAATAAAGTTGTTTTTATTATTATCTAAAATAATGGTAACATGAATATTGGACATTATCATATAGTCCATGAGATGCATAGTATGTGATTTATGTGATATAGTCATAGAAGATATAGATCACAAGTTCTTTGTAAACTGAAAATTGTAGTTCGTAGTCAGTGATGAAATTGGGTCTTTCATCTGCGAAGACTATAACATATCAACTAAGATGATTTGTCTTGATCATGGAAGTGGAGACTTCTAGTTGATATGTTGATATGTTTTAAGAGCTAAGACATATTGAACTATCAAATGAATAATAAATCTCACGACTTCTATTTGCATGAACTCTTAATCCTGAGGGAATAATGGACCTGATCATGAGATGTAGGTTATTTTGATATATTAGAAGTGAGATCTAAAGGAACGATCAAAAATTCAGTATGTTGGGCAGCCACATTTAGTGTTGATGGAATATATATTCTCAAGATGTAATTCATAATCTCTTAACAGAGATACAAAATATTCCCTTGAGATAAGTTTAATGGGTTTGATTATTCAGAGTCTTAGGCCTAACCACTTTAGTAAGGAGCTATTAAAGTATATATTTATGAAATTGGATTTCATAAATATATGATGAATAACATAAAGGATTAAACTGGATACTCAAGGATTAAGATGTAGTTATCTTTAAAGTGGTAGTCTACATTCATGACTTTGTATTACTACGAATATTTTATGAAGGGGTTGCATGTACAATAAAGTCTTGGGATATAATTTATAAATAAGGCCTAGAGTGTAATTATATTTATATAGTGGTATTAAATATAATTAATGGTAACTTTGGACTTGTCAAGATTTGATAGAAAAGCCCAAGGCCCATTGGAGCTAGAGTCTTATTTGTTCCCTTTTGGTCTCACTCTAAGCCACATACTAAAACCCAATTGGGAAGGCCCAAAAGTCCAGCCCAATTAGATAATTAGTTAGATACAAAGGGAGAAATATACATAATTTTTAAAAAAAAAGACATCATTGTGAAATGGTATGTATGTGAGTGAAAGCCATTCTCTTGTTTTCCCTTGGAAACTGATTGAGAGATCACACTTCTTGGGCATAAAGTGGAATTGGAGTGAAGATTAAAAGTTTTCCCAAGTACTTCTGACATTTTGTTTTGAATTTCACCACACCAAAGTACGCCCTCCTGTTCTTGAGTTCTGAAATTTACATAGTACATGTTATCAATCATAAATGGATCTACTTGAGATTGTCGCTTTGTACTTCTCTCATAATTATACTTGAGGTTTTGTCATGGATTGCCAAAGGGGGAGATTGTTAGGGTCGTATTTTATATAATTGGCTAATCCTTTGAAAAAATGCACTTTACTTGTAATTGGATAGTTCTAAGATGGGTTAATACATCAAGAAATATGTTGTTCGAGCATATCAAGTCTTCATATTAAAGTCATAAAGATTGATCCAAGAAATATGTGAAGAAAAGTTGTTTCAATAAGTCTTAACAAATAGCTCAATAGATACTACTATCGAGACTAAATGAGAAGCTCGATAAATGGCTCGATAAAAGCTCAATCTATCGAGAATTATGATTTTCAGATCTGAAATTCGACCCAAGCTTATGTATTTGTTTTGGGTTTCTTTTCTCATAAGTCACCACCCTAGACATATATAAGACTTATTTTAAGAGTCGTCAAGTTTTTTTTTTCTTTGTGAAAAGCTACTGCATTTGTACGCAATAGGGTTTTGTAACCAAGTGCATCCTGATCTTCATTGTTGATGAAATGAAGAACTTTGTAGCCAACAACATTTATTCAAGTTGCTCGAGTTAGTCACGTAGTGGGATTCGTGCAAAAGGGTTAGTCATAGATTGGAGATTTGTGCATCAAGAGAAATATGGCTATTACAAGATCAAGTCCAATTGGGTATTGGAGCAAAGGTTCAACTGTAGGTTGGCATTTTGGGATAGACTAGGGTAGTGGTATGATTCCTTATACTTGTTACCGCTTAATTGTTGATTAGTGGATTGTTGGAAGTGGTGACCTTAAAATCACACAGTGGGGTTTTTGCCTTGCAAGAGCTTTTCCCCATTTTTCAACAAATCACCGTATCTAATTTATTTTCCGCTATATTTAGTATTTTTGGTGATTTTTTGGTGCCTCCATGATTTGCATGCAATTTAACCTAATCAATCAACTTGGGTAATTGAATTAATTAACCAGAGTCAAGCTATCTTAACCCAATAGAGTGCATAAGAAGAAAAGGAATGTGGTGGTGAGAAAGGAGTGCATAAAGGTCCTACAAGAATATTACAGAAAAATATGTCAACATACATGTAATATTTAGAAATGAGTTCAAGGCTTACATATGAAGGTTTGGAATATATGTTCCTTCCATGCCATTGCACACTATAGCTACCTTCTCAAGTAGAACATTTTGTCCACTATTTTCTAAAGACCTGCTTCAAAAATTGTCACAAAATTAGGCTTAAGACCTGATGATAAACTCATTAGTTTATAAAGTCAAATATACAATTGCCCAAAAAATCAACTGGAGGGAAAAGAATTGCATGCACACACACACACAAATAGGTAGACATACTTCACATTTGGTACGGATTTTTCTGAAGCTAATAACTCATGATTAGACTTTGCTTTACAATCTAGGCAATAGTAATCTACATTCTCCAGATCCTTTAAACCATACATAAGTCAAAAATTGTCACAAAATTAGGCTTAAGACCTGATGATAAACTCATTAGTTTATAAAGTCAAATATACAATTGCCCAAAAAATCAACTGGAGGGAAAAGAATTGCATGCACACACACACACAAATAGGGTAGATATACTTCACATTTGGTACGGATTTTTCTGAAGCTAATAACTCATGATTAGACTTTGCTTTACAATCTAGGCAATAGTAATCTACATTCTCCAAATCCTTTAAACCATACATAAGTCAGTGAGTAAACACATATATGACAAGAATAGATATTAACATCACAATTCATAAATCAAGTATATTAAGCACACCTTGAAAAGCCTACTGGAAATATTCTCACACTCGGCATGCACCCAAACATTACAACCATCATGACACACCTACTTTCGATTTGCAGGTAATCTCACCCAATTACCGAAAAAGAATATTGAGGCTAGGAAGGAGAATCTAAAAAATAGAAGAAGAGATACAGAGATTGAAATTATAGTGCGTTCCAGAAATTTTATGCTAAAAATTCCAAAAATTTTCAATCAATGCAAAGAAATAAATAGAGGAATAAACTACAATTATTTTACTAATATATTACTGTGGCAAAGTTTATGAGAAATAGTTTGGTACTAATCAATTGATGAATGAAACGAAATCATTCACTATCTCTAAAAAATTGAATTTTTCAACCAACACAAACAAACCCACATTGCTCCTTTTATAGAACTTGACATATGAAACAGAAAATTGGTTTACAGAAAGTTATTTAAAAACAATGCAAAAAGTTATTCAAAACAGTGTGCAGTGCAGATTTTTGAGAAATTTTACCAAACACACATCATGCATTATTGTTGTAATCATTAATTTTTATCAAAAGAACTACCTAGAATTTCAACAATAGTAGAATACCATAATACCTCCAAAACATAGTCAAATAACAATTTCAACAATAACCTACTCTAATCAAGAGTATAATCGAAACAAACAACACAATAGTTACAATTCCAAAGACAAAAAAAAAAAATGGTTTCCAATTCTTTCAAAATCATCTATGCTTGTATATGCAATCGTAAGGATATGTTTTGAAAATTACATTACTTACACATACTAAAACAATAAAACTGATCTAAAACTCATATCCAAGAGATGCATTGACATGGGGATAAACAATTAGATAGAGATTTTCCTACATGGGTATAGACAATTAAACCATTCACCTCAGAAAACTGCATAAAAATCTGGGTTGAGTGTGACTTCGATCAAATCCATCTATGTGCCTATCCGCCCATCTAATTGAGAATCTCAAATCTATTTAGCCTTATTATCATCTGCTGGTCATCCCTTTCATTCAATCTAATTGTAACTGGAATCATAAATATGATGGGGCAATTAGGAAAGATTTTGAAGGAGATGGTCATATTTTATGTTTTTTTTAATTATCGGGTTTTAGAAATAGAAAATAAAAAATTTTGTACATAAAATCAGAATTTTTTTTTTTTTGTTTTTTGAATTTTTCAACCAAATAAAGCGAAATTGTTTCAAAATTGTGCATAGGAAATACATTTCAAGAGAGAGAGAGAGAGAGAGAGAGGGAGAGAGAGAGGAGCGTATAGGGAGAGAGATAAAGTAAAGTGTTCGATTTTTTTTTTTTTATGTAGTTTTTTATGGGTAGGAATATGAAATGGGTTTGTAACTACTACCCAAGAGTCAAAACATTGTATTTTTTTTTTTCTTTGAGAAGAACTTAATTTAACTTTTAAGATGAAGAACTTTGTATCTAACGAATCAAAAAATTGTATCGCATAAACCACCCAAAAAAAAAGTCACATCTTTTCAGGTTTTTTAAGTGAAAACGTGGTAATAATTTATGTAGCCAGGTGGTGCAAAGAGGAGTGGTTAACAAATAGTCAAACGTTTCAACTATTATTATTACTAGTCGTAGACCAACGCATTGCGTGGGAATATGTAATTATTTTGTAATGTGATATAATGTATGATTTATTCTCTAAATCTTATTGGAGATATTATTTTTTAAATTATTTTTTATCTCTCCATCTCTACAAATATATCATTCTATTATTTTAAGTTTAAAAAAAAAAAAAAGAACTTAGGTGGATTTGATAGATATTATATCATTAATTTTTAGATAAAAGATAGAAATACTATTCTTTTTTCAAGTGATTTATATTATTCAAACTTTTGTATAGTGTGTTATAGTTTTTTTTTTCTACAACTAAAATTTTTAAGTTCCAAAATTTATTATTTGAATTTCTCATTCTCTTAAGAAGATTATCATGATAACCAAACCTCATCACAAATTTACAATTGATATTACTCAAATAATTTATAGACACATTCAAATACATAATCATGTATGAAAGCTCAATTAGTGTGAAAACACCAAAACTTGTTCAGACCCCCAAAATTAAAATTACAGCTAAATTGCTTTTACACTAACTTATCTAAGTGTGGAACAAGAGTAAAGTAAATGAAATAAACCGATAACACTACTCTAAGCCATATGCAACTACAATGAGCAATAAAAGTAAAGCTTAAAGAGTAGGGAGAGAGATGTAAACACAAAATAACACTGATACGTGTTATCAAAGAGGAAACTGAAGAACTCGGCGAAAAACCTCTTCGAGACCCTTTAAGTCGAAATCAATCTACTAGTGAATAAGTTGGAGTACACGAATAACAAAAAATCCCTCCAAGCCTAATCTACCCAAAGTACTTGAGCCCTCCAAGCTCCAACTACCAAAAGACTGCTCGGAGTCTTGTCTTCACTAGCTTTCCAAATCCTGCAATTCAGCTCGATTGCATCCGCCACTCAATGACTTCTTCCAATACTTCCCAATGGCACCAAAACTTCTCTCAACACTCAGAATGGGTGAGTTAAGTGTTTAGGCTAAGAACCTCTCAAGGATGTTGAGATGGAGAGGTAGGAGTAGAGAAAAACCAAGAGTAAATGTGTAGATAATTGTGGAAATGACAATCTCTAAGTCTCAAGTGTTTTTGCCAGGGTTTTCTCTCTAAAAAGTACTCCTTACGATTCATGGGTAATAATGGTATATATAGTGTGGGTAAAGAATTTGGTAAAACACTTTTTCATTTTGCCAAACAGAGAGTTTCTTGGGTACCTCGTGAGATGGCATTTCTCGCAAAGTACTCGTGAATTTGACAGTCTGTCATGACTCTTCAGCTTCTAGTCATGAGCTAGTCGCAAACTGCAATGGTCTTCTTTTGAAACTTGATTCTTCACCAATCTCTCACACTCATCTATTACAAATAAACCCACATAAATACAAGGAAATGATTGAATGAATTACAACCAAATTTGGCATAGAATTAAAGCCAACAACAGCTAGTTGGAAATCACAACGTTACAATCTCCCCCTTTGGCTATTCCATGACAAAACCCTTAAACAGACTCTAGACTTAAACTTGAGTTTGGGAAAAGAGGCAAAACTCACTCACACCTAAATCTAAAACCTGTGAAGTACTTGTACCATATACATTTGTATCTAGAGACACTTGCACATAACAAATAACTTCATTAAGTACGAGACATGTAGAATACAAGGCATGTATAAAGAACAAGTAAAATGCGATCAAGATAAACAACAGATTTGTGAACATATAGCATAACTTGATCATACAAGAATGGTTATTAGGAAAATGACCACAATGTAAAGTTAACTAGTAAATGATTATCCAGACACACAATCAATTAAGAGGAGTGCAAAAATTAATTGCATGTCCAACAAGCACATGATACATTAAAGAAACTAAAGTACGAAGTAATAGATAACTAAAAGCATCAAGAAACGGCTATAAAAACCAAAAAACATAAAGTACTAAAGAAAAATTAAGTTTTAAACTAAAGTACTGAAAGCTTAAAAAGAAAACTCTATAAATAAACATAAACCACCAAAATAAACCAATGAACCAATGGTTTCCTACTCCCCCTTAGGCTGTACTCCCCCTTGAGCTAATCTACTCCCCCTTTTCTACTGGAATGGCCAAAGATCCTAGAATGAATCGAATTCTAAGTCTGATTTCTCCAAGTCTTGGATTTGAGAAGATGGGGCGGTGATTTGCCCTTAGAGGTATGCAAACTGTCTTCGTGGAGTAGGTGATGTGCTCATTCAACATACCACACATTTATTCTACCCTTTCTAGTAGCAAATCAAGGTGATTGGGAGCTTTAGCTTGTGCTTTAGCTTGTGCTTAAGTAGATGGCTGTAGAATGTCCTTTGGTCTATGTGTGAACAGATTAATCTCATCTTTGGTGTTGCCACCTTCAATTTCAGCTTCTTCCATTTGAGCTTGTGCTGCACCGGCTTCTCTTTCTAGACCCGGGATGTGAGCTTTGCTCCTATTCATAGTGTTCTCACTAATTGGATCTTCCCTTGACATCATAGGAAGTCCATTAGGAGTTTCACCTTTGCATTTGAGATTAGAGAAATGAAGAGGCTTGGGAATGGTAGAGTCATCCTTGTCTTTCTCCTCCAAACGCACTTGATAAGAAGATGGTAGATGTGACCACATATATCAATCTCCTTGTGAGTGAAGAGATCATGAAGAAGATGGTCCTTGCCTGTGACAAAGTTGTCAAGTTCTTCACCAAATAGAGGTTGAAGATCATGATGTTAGACAAAGCCCTCATCTTAGGAGAGAAGTCAGTTGTGTGTAAGGACTTCTTCTTGAGCTAACCTCCAAGGATTTTCACAAGAGGTTTAAGCTTATCTTTTCTCTCATCATAGTGCAGAGAGGAATCCAGAGTCATCGGACAAATCTCTAAAAGCTCTTGGATTGACTCCCTACATATGGTGAACTCTTTCCCCTGGACCTAGCAGTTTATACGGTCATCTTCCACATAGGCATTGGCAAAGAACTCTTTGATGATGCACTCATACACATCTCCTGATGGATTCAACAATTTGGTCTATGTCCTCTCCTTAAGCACCTCCAGTATGAAAGTGTTCTCCAAGGATTTAAGGTCCACACACCTTTCCATAATGATCATAGCATTCTTGTAGTAATCAATGTAGACGTTGTTAGCACGCTTTGCTGATTTCTTGGCAATTTTCTTATGAGGAGACATCTACAACAATGAACAAACACACATACATGGTAACAAATTTGATTAGATACAAGTTAATCCAAAAACAAGAACAAATAAAAAAATGTCCTAAATTAGAAATAAACATAGACACAAGAACATGTTATATTTGCTAAAAGGTCTAAGAAGACTTTACTAGCATAAATGAATGCAAAACATGTCAAGTGATATAGTGTGCATCAAGGGTGCATCTAGTGTGCATGTGAGATGCATGATCAATGCATAAGCAAGCACTCATGGGGAAAAGTGTGTAAAACACACAACCAAGGATCAAAACATGATAAACATAGAGGCATTTTATCAAACACTTAAAGTGCACACACTAGACATATGTAAAAAAACAATGCATGAACATATAAAATCTTGCCTAAATACATGTTATAATGCCACAAAGGGCCAATAAAAACATCAACAAACACAATAGAACATAGCCTAAGCAAGAAACAATTGACAAGATCTGACAAAAATTAAGTTTTCCGAACCTCATTCAAAATAACCCCAACCCTAGAAATTTTAGGAATTTAAGACATAATCTAAGAATTTAAAAGACAAGAAGTGTTAAAACATACCATTAAGAAGTCTTAGAGATGAAATCCAAGAGGTTTTGGTTGAGATTTGAGTGAAAAATGTGTTTTGGGTTGAGAGAGGCACGAGGGAGGCAAAATAGAATATTTGAAAAACTGTCACTGTGTGCTCCTTTAAAAACTAAAAATCCGCTCATTTTGTGAGATAGTTACTCGTGAAGGACTTGCGAGTTACTTGTAAAAAGCCTCAAATGCTCAGGGCAAGTTTCGTAGGAAGACATTTCTCACGAATGACCCACGAGGGAGTCGCGAGACTCACTGTGTAAAATTTTGGAAGAATTAAAAATTCACTTCCTCATTTTTGCGGCTTGGTTGTGAGAAACCTTATTCGCGAAGCACTCGTGAAAACGCTTACAAAGGAGTTTTTCAACAAAAATAGATTTGGCTTTTTGAAAAAACTTTCAAGATACAAGTGACACACAAAAACACTTTCAGAAACAAATAAAACACTCAAAAAGCATTTTGGGTTTGGCATTACATTCCTAGTCAAGCTAGTTTTCAAAGCAAGGTTTTTTCAGCTCTTTCTCTTTTTAGAGATTTACATTTGAGGAGTTTTTTTGACATAAAAATAAATGTGAGGAGATATATAGGATTAAGTCTATGCATGTATCAAAATCAAACAAGACTATTGACTAATAATTCATGACAAGCTTGAAGATCTGTTCACAACGATCAAACATAGATTTCTAGATATCGCTCACACTTAAAAATGTCCATACATAACAAATTAAGCTCGTAAATGCACTACACCATTAGTACGGAGGTACTATGCCAAACTGAACATGTTAAATACACAACACAAGCGATCAAACTTTTTGAGATTTTATACTTTTTATATGTTTTTGAATTTTTACTCACTCAAAAACAAAGAAATAAAGTAAGATCAACAAAACAAAGCAAACAAAGTAAAGAAAATTAAAAGAAACATGCTAGTAAGGAAGCATTGAAGCAAGAAGAATGCAAATGCCATGAATCAAAAGGGACTCTAAGCATTTCTATGGCATCTCCAATGAGTTGACCCTTATTCTCTCCCTTAGCTTGCTTTCCTCTAGGAATTCTTCTTGAATTCCCTTGATCATGCAGAGAATTAGCCCTCTTAAGAGCATGTATCTTGAAGTAATTTGGTCTTGTGTGCCCTCAAATGCCATAATGATGACAAAAATGTTTCACTTGAGGTCCCCTTTAATTCTTAGGCAATGACTTTCCTTTTGCCTTTAGTTTTGGAGCAATGTCCTTCTTCTCAATGATAGGGATCTCAATCTTGGGCTTCTATACATTCTTTGCCAAAACATACTTCATCTCATTTTTTGGTTCGCCTCAAACTTCCTTCACTGGTGTAGCCCAATCCGGTTTTGTCTGTGGAAGGCTTTTGGGATGAAAGCACACTATCAAGTTTCTTGGTTGTGATGCGTTCCACTTTGACATTTTCTTGAATCACTTCAAGTTTGAGAAACTTGATCTTAGAGTAGGCATTCAGTTACTCTTCCTTCAACTCTTTAACTTCACACTTGGCATCTTTAAGTTGTACAAGAATGGATTTGTGTTCTTCTTCAATTTTCTTCATCTTCTTAACTGCACTCTTAGTAACTTTAGCCAACAAACTCTTGAATCTTGATCTCATCCAAATCTTTGCTCTCCTCAATGGCGGTGACTTTAGCCTAAAAGCTTTTGGGTAAGGATCTCAAGACTTTCCTTACAACCTTGGTGTCTTCAATCTTTTCTACAAGATTGAGCTTGGCAATAACTACCTCATTTAGTCTCCCATAGAATGTGTCAAATGACTCATCTTCACTTCCTCAAATTGAGTAGTGAGTAGCTGTAGTTTGGTGTCCTTGACCTTCTTGGTTCCCTCATAGGTGGTCTCGAGGATGGTCCACACCTCTTTGACAGTCTTCACATGAGAGACCTTGTGAAATTCATCAGTAGAAACACCACAAAAGACATTAATAGCTTTTCTATTGGCATTTGCCAAAGCAAGTGCACCCTTGTCCCATTCAGCCTTGGGTGTTGTATGTCTCACCCAACCATTTTCAACAGAATCCAAACATTCTCATCAATGGCACATAGAAAAGTACACATACGTTCTTTCTAAAACGCATAGTTACTACCATCAAAGTAAGGAGGTGCGTTGAGGGATTGAGATCTATCCATCTCAAACGGGGTCTAGGATCACACAAGGATAACAAAATCTAAAAAGTTTACCCACTCTGATACCAATTGAAAGCTTAATTAGCATGAAAACACTAAAGCTTGTTCAGACCACCAAAATTAAAATTACAGCTAAATTACTTTTACTCTAACTTATCTAAGTGCGGAACAAGACTAAAGTTAGCGCAATAAACCGGTAACACTACTCTAAGTAATATGCAACTACAATGAACAATAAAAGTAAAGCTTGAAGAGAAGGGAAGAGAGATGCAAACACAAGATAACACTAAGACGTGTTATCGAAGAAGAAACCGAAGAACTCGGCAAAAAACCTCTCCGCGGCCCTTCAAGTAGAAATTGATCCATTAGTGAATAAGTTGGAGTACACAAATAATAAAAAGACCCTCTAAGCCTAATCTACCCAATGTACTTGAGCCCTTCAAGCTCCTGCTATCAACGGACTTCTCGAAGTCTTGTCCTCACTAACTTTCCAGATCCTGTAATTCAGCCCGATTGCATCCGCCACTCAATGGCTTCTTCCAATGCTTCCCAATGGCACCAAAGCTTCTCTCAACACTCAAAATGGGTGAGGTAAGTCCTTGGGCTAAGAACCTCTCAAGGATGTAAAGATTGAAAGGTAGGAGTAGAGGAAAATTAAGAGTAAATGTGTAGATGATTGTGGATATGACAATCTCTAACTCTCAAGTATTTTTGCTAGGGTTTTCTCTTTAGAAAGTACTTCTTACAATTCGTGGGTAATGAGGGTATATATAGTATGGGTAAAACACTTTTTTCATTTTGCCAAACAAAAAGTTTCACGGGTACCTCATGAGATGGCCTTTCTCGCGAAGTACTCGCAAATTTGACAGCCTAGCATGACTCTTCAGCTTTCAGTCATGTGCTTTACACGTGGCCTTTTCATGGGTTGCTTTACTCACGAGCTAGTCGCGAACTGCACTGGTCTTCTTTTGAAGATTGATTCTTCACCAATCTCTCATACTCATCCCTTACAGATAAACCCACATAAATATAGGGAAATGATTGAATGAATTACAACCAAATTTGGCATAGAATTAAAGCCAACAAAAGCTAGTTGCAAATCACAACTTTACAATGTAGATTGTATTTTGATATAAACTCAAATTCTCACTTCTAAAATATCTAAAAATTAATTCAAACCAAAAATATTTGAAGGAAAAAGAGTACATGGGATAAATAACTGAAAAACCACATCACCAAAGTGTATCATCCAAAAGTAGAGACACACAAAAAATCATCAATTTAAAGTAGAGTTGCAAGACAGAGTTAATAATAAAGAGAGAGAGAGAGAGAGAGAGAGAGAGAGAGAGAATAATCACCTTTTTTGGAAGAGAATGTGAGACATAATAAAATTATATAAAAGACGATGAGTAAAAGAATATTCAAAAGAAAATATATAGATGTAAACATCAAATTATCCAAGTCACGCGATGTAATAGAATGACATTAAATCATTTGTAATTTCATAGGATAACATGTAACAAACAAAGAAAATTAAAAAAATAAATAAATAAATAAAATATAACAAAATCATATCAACCTAAGGTAGAGTTAAACATAAAAATTCATCAATCTAGATTAGAGGTGTAATGAAGAATTAAAAATCCACCAAAAGAAAGAATATATATATATATATATAGAGAGAGAAAGAGAGAGAGAGAGAGAGAGAGAGAGAGAGAGAGAGAGTATTCACATTTTTATGTGAGTAAAATATGGATTGAATGGAAGAAAAAATAAAAAATTTTTATGATAAAAAATTGAAGAAAAGAAGAATTAAAATAAAAGGAAGATGAAAGGATGGAGAAATTATAAGGTTAAGGTATAGAGTAGCGGGGAGATAAAAAGGTAAAATTAAGTAAATGTTATAAAATGTGTAATTGTAAGATAGGAAAATAATGAGGAAAATAATTAAAAATGAGAGAGAAAATATTGAAAATAGGTTGATGATGTGGCGCTCATATGGCTCAATAGAAGCATAGCAACATTAAACGCTCCACTTCAGCTTTTAGATATATATATATATATATATATATATATATATATATAAGAGAGAGAGAGAGAGAGAGAGAGAGAGAGAGAGAGAGACTAGCGTTTAACCCATGCAATATGTGGGATCATTTTATGTATTGAAAACAATCAACTTAACATAAAAATACATTAAAATTCGCCAATTGCATATTGTCCAGCCCCTTATCTGTTCTAGTTGCAGAAATTCTATCTATAAAATACAATACAAAATATCACTCCCTTCATTTAAAACCAATTCCAATTATTTTTAATAGAATTAAAAAATATAGATCATATGTTACAATAGTTTCCATCTAGAAACAAAATATCAAGCACATAGTGAGCACATCATCATATGTTGAAAACACACAATTACACCAACCTAAAGCAAACTAACCACAAACTAAAGGCCTTTTATGTTGGTATTTTTCCCCTTTAATAAGCCTTGGGTTTATAGAGACAAAACATTAACTTAATTCATAGCACATACTTTGAAAACATTCTATTTTTTTACTCTTCATTCTCCAATGACAATTGCTCTATTGGTTTCCATGTTAATATGTCAATCTTATCACACCACTACTGGTGTGATCCAAGGTCATTTAATTTAAACAACTTCAAATTGTTAATTTCAATGAACAGAGTTAGAATTAATCAATCAATAAATAAACAAAACCACTAATAAGATTTTAGATGAAAAATATGAAACAATTCTCACAAAATCTAGAGTTATATGTTATAACATTCTTAAAATAAAATTTTAAAACAATAATACCAGCAAACATAAACAAAATAAAATAATAGATGCAAGAAACCATGGTTTGCAAGGGATTGTAGATACCGCATTTTGTACCCCTTACGACTCGAGCCCCCATTCCCCAATGATACTGAAATTCTAAGACGTAAGGTTGGTTTAGGGCCCAATCAAATGTTAAATTGACTTAAGGATTGTTAAAATGAAAAATATAAATTTTAATGAGCAAAGAAATATATTTTTGAAAAATAAAGACCAAGGGAACCCTTGGCCGGCGCATGCAAAAATCAACATGTGTGCGCGCGACCACGATGCATGCTTACGCGGCTCAAACTTGCGTACACATGGCGGATTCTAGAAACTATGAAATGAAAGTATTCTGCATTAAAATTGAGCTTTGGAACAAATCCCACATCATCTAAGAGTCGTTCCAAACCCCTATTTTCATACTATAAGTAGCCTTACATTGTATATTTTCAAGACACATAGAAATCCTAAGGGAAAACACTAAAATTCACTAGAAATTGTAAATCAAAGAGGAATTTTTCACAAAACGTCCTCAAGTCAAATTTCTTTTGATTGGAGCCTTTTCTAGCATTGATCTTCGAGTTTAAGATTACTAATCACTTTTTATTGATTGTGAATAGATTTGATTGAGGGGAATGGTAAAAAATCAAGCTTGAAGAGCTTTTGTTTTGAAGAATTAAGTTCTAAGTTTTTCTTTTTATGTCTTGCTTTTATTTATGTTTTAATCTTATTTCTTTGATTGTTATATGTTTTAATATGTTTATGTAGTCTAAGTTTGTGTAGTTTTTATGTTTTAAAGCATGTTAGGTTGCTAGATTTATTATTTTGAGGTCTTGCTCTATTTTGTGTGCTGCTGTGTTCTTGGCTAAGGTTTTCGTGGCCAAACTCATATGCACGTAATCCTACATTCGTACGCAAGCAGGATTATGCATACGCAGGCTTATTCATGTGTGCGCAGGCCACTGGCCAGAAACTCTAATTTAGGCTTTTGCTTTATTTTCTTTGTTTTTGTTCACATGTTATGCCACTAATTATCCCTTCCTTTACATGTTTTAGTCTTTGTTCTATGTTTGTTGTTTGTTTGTCTTTCACATGATGAAATTAGGGTTAATCTTCGGATTTCTTTGATTTGATGCCATGAATATGCATTCACATGTTCATGCATGAATGCCTTAGGTGCTGAGTTGCTACAAGGTAAGTTAAATAAGTCATGCATTTACATTCTCATGCATCTTTGAATATGATTTTGCCTTGATGATTGAGATAAACATGTTTGCTTGGTTGTGTTCTTCTTGACGTATAGATGCAATCACATGTTTTCTTGGATCTTTCTATGCTTATGTTTCTGCATTGGAAATGATATGTATGATAGTAACATGCTAGGGTTTATGTTATGCATGATAGATGTATGATTAGGTCTTTTTGGTATGCTTTATGCCATGTTGTGTGTTTAGATGTATGCTAGTGTATGTGTGAGTATAGAAACAATATTGAGTGTGCCTTTAATAAGGTTAAGACATAAGACACAACGATAGAAAGCCAACCATAGGGTAGGGCAGTTTTGGGTGCCTAACACCTTCCCAAAATTGTACCTTAACTCCGAACCCATGTCTCTGGTAGTAAGATCAAAAGGTCCTTCCTTGAGAGGATGATATATTCATGGTTCCTACGCCATTGTAAAATTAGGTGGCGACTCCCCACTGTGTCCACAGGGACTAGACTTAATTTTGTGGTAAATATATATTACAAAGCGATTTGTTGGAAATTTTCTTGCATTCAACTCTATATACCTGCAAATAAAAACACATCCTAAATAAAATCACATATTTTCATGCAACAATAATTGCACAGTTCCAATGCTACTTTTATATATATATATATAAAACATACACACAAAATAGAAAGGAGGAAACCAAAAAATTAAAATAATAATAAATAAAAAAGAAATAGACATTCCTTCACTTCCCCATTCTTTGTCTGTACTAAATCTAATTTAAGGAGATGACAGACATCATCAACTAATTTGCCACCAATAACAACTGTTTCAAAGGGGAACCCAATCTATATTTCTTTGAAATTATTTTTAGCATTGCCACTAATCACCTAATATCTGTCAGTTACTTTTAAACTAACTACAATCATACATGCATTAAAGACTTAAACTTATAATGTAAACATTAGATACTCAAAAATCAATGTGTATATAAATAATCTCAAGGAAAATACTTATGAACTAAAGTATCTCTTTATTAGGACACAAACACAATTCAAAGAAATCAAAATTCTATTTATACACTTCTCTGATTATAGGATTAAACCTAGGGCATGAATGAAAAAAAGAAAAAGAAAAAAAAGACACACACTCCTATTCTGAAAATGACCAACCTGGCATCAAACACATGGTTTAGAAAAAAAAATGATAATTAAAATCTTATAAGTTATAACTAATTCAGATTTGGTTCAAGGTTTTTCTAAAGGTTGTGGGTTTGAGAGAATATAGTTATTGATCCTCAAGAAGCTTACATGATAGTAACGATTACATTGTCCTTATTAGCTTTAATATGAATATCAAGATCAAAATACTCTTGTAAAAGCTCAAGCTTGTCAGCATTGAGAAACGATAGCTTGTCTAAAGGCATCACTTGCATTGCTGTGACATAATAAACCACATTTTGGAATAATCAAAATCATCTAACTCAAAATGAACTTTAACATTCTAGATTATTGATTTTTTCCCCTCAATTTATGACAAAGTTCAATGTTAGGGGATAGCTATAAGCACCCGCCCCTTTTAAACCCAAGCAAATGTTACATAATCACAATCATACTTCACTACACAAAATACTTCACACCTGAAAACCAAAAAAAAAAAAAATCAATTTTGGAATTGAAAATAGACTTCCTACCTAGACTCCATGTGGCCACCAATGTTCATTATGTGTGAGACACTGAGTTTGAGAGGTTGTTTATAATTTTTTTAATAATGTTTGGCCTTTGCTCTACTAGTTGCACTATTTGGACTTCAACCACAAAAGCCAAGTATCAAAATAATCTAGAAAAATACATCTAGGCAAATATCATTTGTCAACCAATCTTTAAAAATAATCGTTACTATTATGTAATGTATAAACATGTCTAATAAGCTTTGGAAGAAACAACTCTTTGTCCTTTGTTTCTACACAATTAAATAACCCAATTTCTATTATATGAAGCAATAAATTCCATTTTGCAATCAACCATTATATAACCTTGGTCTATTCTATGTAAAAATAAAAAAAAGACAACTATAATATAAGCAGCATGTTTCAACAAAAAGTAATATACTATAAGAGCTTGTACTTTTTAAAATAGGCAATGTCTAAAAAAAAAAAAAAAAGCAAACAAAATGCAATACTATCACCTTTTCTTTCCTAGAAGAACGTCCACATTTATTTGTGTGATATACATTACATAATTATCAATTGTGAATAAACAAAAAAAAAATTATCAATAAATTTGAACTATGATTATTTTGTGATAGTGATATGGCTAACTGCTTGATTAAATTTTTCTCAATTGAAAAAATTCAACCAAAACCTACATAGCAATTCAGATTTTGCAAATTAACAAAGCAAAACTCTCAAACATAGTAATAAATTATGCTAAAATACATTCATAACTGATTGTACATGATGTGTGGAGACCAAAACTTCATCTTTCTCTTAATTATAAGGTTAAATCCAAAATCAAATTGACCATACTATGCAAAATCGATTCCCATCCAAAATAACCATAAAAATTATTCCTAACCAAAAAACCTAAATCATAACCAATTGAATCAAATACCCAAATGTAAAACATAATTAACACCTAAATTTCAGAAATAAAAATCAATTTATAACTCTATCTCTACCTTTCAACAGCAACCATCATATAAGGATTGAAAAAAATAAGGAAGGAAGAGAAGAAAAGAAAAATGAAATAGAATTCAGAGAATGAAATTGAAAGGCTTGATGTTTTAAAGTCACAAATATTTGGCATTCTTTTCTAGAAACATGGCAGATTTTTAAGTGGGGTTTTTTCCTGCATGTAGCAACATCCTTAATTGTAGAGCCTTACTTTCTCTTAGCTTCTACTTTTATATATAGTATTAGATATTGATTTGAAATCACATGTCTATCAAACGTTTGAAATCTAAAACCATGTTACTAGTATAACTGGCATTGTACATTATAAATAACCTGTACAAATTAGCAAGGGGAAATTTTTTTCCAAACTTTAAATTTAAAAGTTTAGGGGACTGGAGATAGAAAGCTCTAGTATGGATTTAGGAACTAATTTATGTGGAAAAAAAAAGCATGCCATATGAACACATTTAGGAATTCTATTAAACTCTACTTGATTTGCCTCTATCTAAAACAACCTTTCTAACAAAGAATGCCTAAAATCACTAAAATGAGTAGCACCATAGACAAAATAGGCTATATATTTACTATCTTAGGCATTGCAAAGTTGATTAGTGCTTTCAATATAAAAAACTTAGTAGTCTCAATTTTCAAAAGAAAAACAAATACTAATCCCAATGAATTTCATAAACGATCATTTAAAACCAAATCTAACTCAAATAACTAAATCTAAAACTAAACCAATCTAACCAAGAAATTCAAACCTAAATCATATTAAATCCCCAGTCTTGAAAATGAAAAATAAAAAGAAGACAATAACAAAAACAATAACTTTACCGATTATGGGGTAATGGGTATACGGCCTGTCTCTCTGTGCCTTCCAACCTATATCTTTGTGTACATGTGGTTCCGACAAAAAAACCTAAAATAAGATTTAAAAAGAAAAAAAAAAAAGAACTATCAGCGTAACATTCAATTCTATACTTATTTGATCCCAATGATTTTGTTAAGATTAAAAACGAAAGTACAAAACTAAAATCAATTTTTTTAGTGATTTCTGTAATTCAAAATAGGAAAAAAATATATCGTAAAATTTAGAAAAAAAAAATTGATGGAAAACCCAGAAACCGAAAACAAAAATGAATCAAAGCCAAAATCAAATTTGAACCTATACAATAAATAAATAAATAAACTCAATAAAAAAGTAACATTGCGTACCCAAATCTGAAAAAAGAAAGAGAAAAATGTACCGGTGCCAGTTTCGACGATTTGATGGTGGCAGATTGCAATTCCCGTTGTCTAAGTTTGACGAGGGAATGGACGGTGGTCTATATTTGTGTCATAAGTTTTTTTTTTTTCCTTTCTCTATCTCTGTATCGCAGGTTTTTTTTCCCTCCTCTATCTCTATATCACAAGTTTTTCTTTTTAGGAGTATTGCAAGCCTTTGTGTGTATTTCAAATGGTTAGTTTTCTTTTTATTGAAAGAACTATAAAACAAAACAGTGTTTTAACATTGCGAAATAGTATAATTTATTGCTTTTTAATTGTGAAGGTGGAAAATTTTTAGATGACTCTTTTTTCCTATGTGGCAGCACCACTTTAACTACTGGAAAAGACTTATACTTTTATATATTGTACTAGTTGCTAACATGTGCGATGCACGAGTTTATCTCTTCTTTGAGTAGTTTTTGTTATAGATGTGTGAGTTCAAGCTAATAGAGCATATTCTCAATGTCCATAAATCAGCCAATAAGAAACATTACATACAAATCTTTGCACTGAAATAGACATAAAACATGTAATATGATTTTAGCTAATATAAAGTTGGCTGATGAAAGTCATGTGAGACGTTTATAGATTGAAAGAAAAGAAGAAGAAAGTTGATAGTAAATTTTGAATAGAATAGAACTTCTTTGTTTGAGGTCTACTTTCATAAAAAAAAAATGAGAACGTTGATATTACATTTTAAGCTTCTCTGACAAACTTATCATTAGCCCACACAGTAGAGAGAACATAATTATATTCCTGACCAAATACTTGCACAAACTCTAACAATAAATCTTACAAATCTCAAAGTTCATAAATATATTCTAACATAAAAATTGATAAGTAAAAATTTTAGTTTGAAAGATTTTTTGTTTTAAATTCAATACTTACAACAGAGGAAGGAGGATGTTCTGACATAAAAAGCAAACAAAAACCTACCCTTTAAACTATACAAACTTATTACCACAAAAAGGAATCATAAACATGCACATGTTTTTGAAATCAAATTAAAGAATTAGAAAACATAGAATTAGACAAACTCATAGGGAAAAAAAAACACATACCAAGATCTTTGTAGCTGAAGATTTAGATTCTAATAGTTGTAAAACACCACCTTTGGAAGGTTTAGATTTTGATGGTTGTAGAACACCTTCAATTATCTACTCTCTATATACCAGATTATATGTGACATTAAGTGAGGAATACTGTAAAACATCATTGCACCTAAGAGAAAAATTAGAAAAAAACAATTACTAATTCTCTTACCTGCTAGGTTGTGTTCCTAGGAAACTTGCAAAATAAAAAGAAAAACAAAAAAAGAAAGACATGAAGAACCATCAAACAAATGAAAGGAGGAGTTATTAATAACATATTTCATAATTTAAATCAAAATTCAAATCTACAGAGATGCGTAATAAAAAAATCATAACTAAATACTATCACCAATTCCAACAATAAATTTTACAAACCTCAAAGTTCATGAATATATTCTAACTGTTAGAGACCACCAAAGTGCCTCCCAAAAAAGAGAGATTTTTGGGAGTTCTTTGTTTTAGACACCTCTCTTTTTGGGTAAGTGGTGTGGAGTCACCACCTATTTTTTATACTAAAAAATAAGAAAAAAAAATACTAAATACATGACTAAATTGTTTCATTCTCATTGATTAAATAAAAAAGAATACATGCTTGATAAATTGAAAATTACATGGCTTTGGGTCCTAGTTACAAACTACCAAAAATACATAGCTTTTTGTCCTAGTTACAATCTACCCAAAATAAAAACAAAGAAAAAGCCTAGGTCTACCTATCCAAAGACACTAAATTCAGAGGTTAGGTTATGGAATGGGAAGGTGTTCGACACTCATTCCGCCTAGACAGAGTCTGGTCTTCTAAACTCTCATGACCAATGTACCTCTTTTATACATGACATGAATGATATGTTGCACATATGCAAAACTTAATTAAACTAAGTCACATAAGTTTATTTATGGATGCATCCTCTTCTTTTGAAAAAAAATTGAGATCTACCTTGTGATATTTGGTTTATAAAAAAAAGAATAAGATCTTTTTGTATATGTAAAAAAATAGTTTTTGGTGAAAAGTAAAAAACATCATATCTGTTTTGGAGTAAAGTGAAACAAAATCTTTTGGTTAAAAAATCAGATTTGTTTTTGAGAATGAGAACAATTGGTTTTCGGGTTTGTATTAAAAAACAAGATCTGTTTTTGGGAACTAATTTTTTTTTTTTTTTGATTTGTAAGAAAAAAATCATATATGATTTGTGATAATAAAAAGAAATCAGAATTGTATATTAAAAAAATCAGATCTGTTTTTGTATGTACAAAAAATAGGAAAAAGATTTTTTAAGAAGAGGGCTTCATTCATGAAATAAATTTATGCTACAAACAAAACAAGCACAACCATTCATGATCCCTTTTTTATTTTAAAATCTGATATGTTAAAAAAAATCAGATCTACATCTAGAGAAAATGTAGATCAATTTTTTAAATAAAAAATTCAGATGTGTATCTAACGAAGATACAAATCAGTTTTTTGTTAAAAAATCAGATCTGCATCTAGTGAAGATACAAATCACTTTTTTTTTTTTTTTTGAGAAAAATTCAGATATGCATCTAATGAAGATGCAAATAAGTTTTTAATTTGAGGAAAATTCAGATCTGCATCTAATGAAGATGCAGATCCATTTTTGTTTTGAGAAAAAGTCAAATCTGCATCTAATAAAGATGCAGATCTGTTTTTGTTTTGAGAAAAATTCAGATTTGCATCTAATGAAGATGTAGATTCATTTTTGTTTTGAGAAAAATTCAAATCTGCATCTAATGAAGATGCAGATTCATTTTTATTTTGAGAAAAAGTCAGATTTGCATTTAATGAAGATGCAGATCCGTTTTTGTTTTGAGAAAAAGAAGTAATAACATGAAGATTTTTGAAACTAAGAAAGAGATCATAACAATAATAAAAAGAATCAAGAACATGTTTCAACAAAATAAATCAACAATTCTTGAAATGAATATTTGAAACAACTAAACTAAAGGAAATATGTAAACATGTATCATCACAACAAGAGAAACATAAGAACAAAAAGGTTACTAAGAAACAACTTCTTGCATGGAGCACTCCTCTTCTTGAGGGGATATTTTAGGGTTCAAAGAAATTTATGCAATTATCTTTGAAACCTAAAAACCCTAGTTTTAAGAGAGAATATCAGAAGAGGGGAGTTAGAAATTTAAGAGTGAGAGAAAGTATCTTTTTCAGAACGTCCAAAAAGTCCCCTGAATTTTGAGACCCAGTCCCAATTTATAGAGATTGGGATAAATAAAAAATAAGCAAAGACGATTAGAATGCAAACTGGGATGCGTCTTTCTGCAAAAAAGTTGAAAATGATGTGTTTTATCGTTGCCCGAAGAGTGTTGGGCCAAAGCCCTTATAGGTGCCATTCGACACTTTGAAAGTGTTGTTCGGCACTCTAAAAGTGCCAAATGGCACTTTTGGATGCCAATACGCTTTCGTGTTTAGGTGCATTTTGGACTCCTTTTTTAGTGACAGGCTAAACACGTATTGACCTCTTGTGATAAATTAACCAATTAATTAGCAAAGGAAATTAATTAGGTTCAATTACATGCAATGAGCGTGGTAGCACAAAAAAATCACCAAATAACTAAATATGTAGCGAAAATTAAATGACATGGTGATTTGTTTACGAATGGGGAAAACCTACACGGCAAAAACTCCACCGAGTGATTTTAAGGTCACCACTCCCGAGAATCCACTATTATCAAAACAGGCGGTTACAAGTAAAGGAATCCCAGTACCTTATACTAACCTACAGTTGAACCCGTACCCCAATACCCAATTAGACTTGTTTTGTAGTGACAATCTCTCCTTGTATTGCACGGCTCCCAGTACGTGACTAACCAAAAGATGCACGGATCCCAATACACGACTTGATCACCAACTTAAGAAGGATATTGGCTACAAAGTTCTTCTGTTCATTAGACGATGAAGATCATGAAGTTGCTTGGTCACAAAACCCTATGGTGTACAAACACAGTAACTTCTTCGAGATGAACTAAGGCAAATATTGTCTCCGGTCACAATTTGCATGAACAAGACTTTGCTCAATACTTACACAACCTTAGACGGCCCTTAAAATAATCCTTATATATGTTTAGGATTGTGAGAAAAGAAAGCCCAACCACATACTCGCGGATTGGATGAAAAATAGTCCTGAAAAACTGAGTTTCATAAACCTCGATAGATAGCCATCTATCGAGCTAGCTGTCGAGCCACGGGCTTCAATAGCTTTTAAACCTCGATAGATACTAGTTGTCGAGCTAGCTGTCGAGATTTAAAATCCAGCACTTCTTCACTTGATTCTTGGAAGACTTACATGACTTTAACACTTGAACTTGAAACCTTGTTTCTTGAAGTATTAAACACATCCTAGATCTATCCAAATATAAGTAAAATGCGTTTTGTCAAAGAATTAGCCAATTACATAAAATGTTGACATATGTTCCTAACATCAAACACATATGTCCTAACAATCTCTCCCTTTAGCAATCCGTGACAAAACCACAATAAACAAATGAACATATGAGAGAAGTCATAAATCACTCAACTCATATTCACTTGTTAAGTACAATAAAATCTATCCTAATACAAACTCTTGAAAAACTTTGCAAAAAGAGAGTTCATGGCAAGTATACTTTGACAACCTGTATTTCTGAAACACTTTAAATAAAACTCATCAAAGCATCTCAGTGTGAGACAGAAAAAAAAGATTGCATACAATAAATAAGAAACATGTGTATAAAGAGAAAAAAGAAACAACACATGGAAGGATAGGTGAAAGAATTGTAATAACAACCTCAAATGCATATATATCAATAAGTACAAGGTTGCTATCATAATATGATCACAAGATCTAAGGTACATTAACAATGTATCTAAAATAGAAAGAAAAGGAAAAGATACATCAAAAACCTCACTATATCCCTCAAAAATATGAATACTCATGAACACTCCCCCTATCTCCAAAGCTAACCCTCCCCCTATGAGTGTGACTACTCTCATACCAAAACTACTCCCCTTGTTTCATCATGAGTGACAAAGGGTAAGTACATCAAGTAGACATCTCATCATCACTAGGTGAGCCAACATCAACACCCTCATCAGCATCATCTCTGCCGGAGCCATCGTCACTCTCATCCTCGAACATCGGTGGAGATGGAGAAAAGGCAACCGTGAAACCACCCATGACAGCCTGTTGTCGTGCAATACAACTAACACGGGTGTTCCTGACACAACTCATCACTAAGTGTGTCAAGGCGAGCATCCATGCACACAAGCTATGCCATGATGGTCTCAAGTGTCACTCCACCCGCTGAAGATGAAGGAGCGGAGGTGGATGGTGTGGTAGAAGCTAGAGGAGCAACTGTCTTGGTCTAAGTCTGCCTCGAGTGAAGCTGTGCAAAACTCCACTTAACAGTAGTGGCATCAATGGCACATATGAATGAGAAGTGGCGAGACTTAGGATAGGAGACAGAAAAATGGTGAAGGATCCGTGTGATAGCTAAAGGGAAGATGAGCTTATCACAGGTCACCGTGTCCCTATACACATCTATGAGGGAGAGTATGAAATGAGAAGGAAAATCTTTGGTAATATCCTCAATAAGGGATAAAAAAAATCGAGCACGAGGCTCTGTGATAGTGTTATAGTGAGAGAGAGGATGGAGAACAAAGGTCATAACCATGTTAAGGAACCTAGAACCTTTAGCAAAGGTTGAATAACGGGTGTACTGACGGTCACCCCAAGAAGAAGGTGTCTTACAGAATCGAGATGAAAGTTCATCTTTAGACACTGTCCTTAGACGCTCACAACTAGGATAGTCAAGATGTGCTACCCTAGGAACATGGAGTACCTTAGTACAATACCCGAAGTAACTACCATGCGTATTCCCCTAACATGAGTGGCTAACTAGGGTATAGAATAGTCAAATCTGTGCATATTGGAGTAGAACTCCTGTATGATCACGTAAGGGAATGTGATCGAAATGCCACAGTGCGACTCCTAACCCTTATTGTGGATTACAATGGGTAGATCAGTGTCAAAAAAATCGGATAGAATGACTTGGCATTCCGAATGAATGCCTCGTCGTGAAAAGTTCTCAAAGAAGTCCGATTTGGCCTTCTTATCACGAAACCGTACGTGAAAAGGAGTGGGGTCAGAAGGAGAAGAAGATGAAGATGCCCTGGAACGAAGAGGATTCCGAGACGGAATAGATTTACGTTTTAGGTGTCATGGTGCAACTAACGTAAGAGGGAGAGAAAGAGAGAAAGAGAGAAAGAGAGAAAGAGAGGGAGACAATCAGAAAAGTACCAAGCAACATATATATCAAAATATATAGAATTGAAGGTACGTATGCATGAGAATGCATGAACATGTGACATGCTAAAATAAATTCATCATGAGCTCAGCCCAATCTAAACCTATCAGCACACAACATAGCAATAAAGTAAACACACATCTAAAATGCATGAAACATTATTATAATGTACATGTGATACAATGCATGATGTTTAAAGATCATTTTGGACAAAACCCATCCCAAAAATTGAGCAAAAACTTCATTGATTTTGAAAAATCTCAAAACTTTCCAAAAATCCCAAATGTTAAGTCAAACATATGAAATGCATGATGAAGAGAGGGATTAAAGACCTTACTAGTGAAGAAAAGCAAGATTAAGGTTGAAGAAATCTTGAGAATGAATTTTGAAGTGAGTGAGAGGTGTTTAGGAGTTGAAAAGACTCAAAGCAGTTGAGAGAAAATGAGGAGAATGGATCTAAAATCGTAAGGCGCGTATATATAGGAACTGCATAATCCTCGATCGATCGAGAGCTATCAAGAAGCTATCAAGGTTTAAAAACGCGCTTTTAAGCTATCAAACCAGCTATCGAGGATCTAACGAGACTTTTTCAACATTAAAGCTCAATGGATTGAGGTAGTTATCGAGGAGACAAAAAGTTTCTCGATTGATCGAGCTAGCTATCAAAAGCTATCGAGAATGCGATAAAGAAAAGTTGAAGGGTCTTGATAGATAGCCTAGCTGTCGAGAGCTATCAAGGAGCTATCGAGATAGCTGAAAAACAATTTTTCAAAGAAGAGAAAAACACAGATATGAATGCAATCAAGCATGCTACTCAACCAAGGATCCAAACAATATTTTAAGCTCTCAAAATCATCTCTCAATCAAGAAAAAAAATTTCATGCATTTAGATCCAAAACACACACACACACACACACACACACACACACACACTAAACAAGTCTAACAAATTTTATATTTCAAAAATAAGTTAAGACAGTTTAGCGAGCATACATCAACACAAGTAAACCTTGTGATGGTCAAATCACATTGTACCAGTACATGTATCAAAAGTAGCAAAGAATATTGCGTGTTGTATGTGAAAATATCGCAAGAATGCATAAGTGTATCTATGTTATGACGATTTGAGATATGGGTAATTCAATTTAACTCACACACGATCATAACTGTTTAATGGAGACTATCACCTTCGAGGTACATCCTATAATTTTCACATCTTATAGAATACACGCTTGCAATCATGTTTCAAAGAATTTTGATATTTTTGCTTTTATTTTTCTTTGCATATTTTTCTTTTATTAAGCATATCATACATGAGTATATAAGAGAGAGAAAAGAAATACCTAATTATGTTAAGCTTTTTGGCATTGCACTTTTGATATGCCGAAGCATACTGATGTCATTTCATGATTGGTAGGCAACAGTGGTCAGGTGGTTATTTATGCATTTTTCTTAGGATTTTCTAGTCCTTCCCATCAAAAAGAGTGATACGAGTGTTAAGTACAAGAGATCACTTAACTTCACTCATCATAAACAAGAGCCACAAAGCTCACTTACTTAGTTGTGCATAAAGATGCTCATCTAAGTTACAAAAGATACAAAGTTTAGAAAATTTTGTTGCATTGGGCATTTAAGGTACACAAGTACCAATGTACACAAACAAATTGTTTTTGTATTTTTCTAATTTTTCAAATTTTATTTTATGAATGAAAATCAAAATAAAAACAAAACTGAAAAACAACCAAACAAAAGCATGTAAAAAAATAATGCATAAAAACTATATGCAAATGCATGAAGAAAAGGAGGAAAAGAGAGGATCATTCCATGGATATAACACCAATGTTTTGACGAAGGAATTCAAACTGTATGCTATCAAGAGGTTTGGTGAACAGATCAGCCTTCTGGTCATCAGTGTGAATGAACTCAAGAGTAAGGGTACCATTTTCAACAAGTTCACGAATGAAGTGATGTTGAATCTCTATATGTTTGGTTCGAGAATGTTGAACCGGATTCTTAGAGATATTGATGGCACTGGTATTATCACAATAGATAGTGAGGTGTTCTTGACAAATACTATAGTCATGGAGGAGTTTTTGCATCCATAGAAGTTGGGTGCAACAGCTACCAACAGCGATATATTCAACCTCTACAGTGGATAAAGAGATGAAATTCTACTTTTTGCTTATCCAGGAGACAAGATTATTACCCACATAAAAACAACCCCCAAAAGTACTCTTCCTATCATCAACATTCCCAGCCTAGTCAGCATCTGAATACCCGGCCAAGACATCATTTGTGTTTTTGTTGTACCACACACCAAGCTTGATATCTAGCACACACTCCCACACTGTAACTAATGTCAGGTCTACTAGCAGTAAGGTACAGAAAACTATCTATCATGCTTCTATAGAGAGATGGATCAACAATCTTTCCCAAGACATCAACAGTGAGTTTTACATTAGGACTCATAGGGGTTCTAATAGAACTAGCAAATTCCAAACTAAACTTTTTCACAAGATTTCTAGCATATTTAGATTGAGATATGAATATACCTGTCTCTTGCTGATGGATCTGCAATCCAAGTGATTTAACTCTCTAATCATGCTTATCTCGAACTCAGCTTACGTGAGTTTAGAGAAACCATGAGTAAGTTCATCCTTTGTTGACCCAAAGATGATATCATCAACATAGACTTAAGCAACTATCAACTCGCCGTCTTCCCTTTTGATGAAGAATGTTTGATCAGCCTTTCCTCTTGTGAACCCATGTGACACCAAGTATTGTGTGAGCTGATCATACCAAGCTTTGGGGGTTTCAAACCATAGAGTGCCTTTTTAAGGTACAACACATGACATCCATTAAATGGGGATTAATGAATCCTTTTGATTAAGCCATATAGACATCTTCTTTAAGGAACCTATTTTAGAAGGTAGTTTTGACATCCATTTGGTAAAACTTGAACTTCAAATGGCATGCTAGGGTTAGAAGAATCCTAATGGACTCCATGCAGGCTATTGGAGCAAATGTCTCATCATAGTCCACTCCTTCCATTTGTGAGTATCCTTGAGCCACAAAACGAGCCTTATTGTGAATCACATTACCCTCCTCATCAGTCTTATTACGAAAAATCCACTCTGTGCCGATGATGTGCTCACTCTCTGGTCTAGGCACTAGCACCTAGACATCATTCCATTGAAATTGAAGCAGTTCATCATGCATAGCCTCCACCCAGCTTTCATCCTAAAGTGCTTCCTCAACCTTGGTAGGTTCAACCTGCAACAAATAGCAAGAATAAGACACAAAGTTAGCAACACATTTATCAACTGTGCATTTCCTCAGTGTAAGTTTATTCATATTTCCCACAATAGTTTCAGGAGGATGATTCAACAAAATTATAGAGGAAGGTCTTTTCTCTTTATGAGACTTAGAGTCAGGTGAGGCAGATCTGTTTACTGAACCTTTTGCAACACTTGGAGTATTGGGAGTACTAGAAGAGGGAAGCTCTTGATCAACAGGTTCTTGAATATCCTTGGGCTCGGGAGGAAGAATTTCTTTGGGAATTTCCTCACTAACATTCTTAGAACATGACTCTGAAGCTTCATTGATAACAACATTTACAGTTTCCATCACTTTCTTGGTTCTCTTGTTGTATACCTAATAAGCCTTGCTTGTGGAGGAGTATCCCAAAAATATTCCTTCATCGCTTCGAGAGTCAAATTTTTCCACATTCTCTCTATCCTTGAGGATGAAGCAAGTACTTCCAAAGATTTTGAAATATTTGACATTTGGCTTCCTTCCCTTCCATAACTCATAGGGAGTCTTTTTGGTACAGGATCTGAAATATACCCTGTTAACTGTATGACATGCAGTATTGACGGCTTCTCCCCACAAGTTTCTGGCCACACCCTTGTTGTGCAACATGACCCTAGCCATCTCCTGAATAACCATGTTCTACGATGGAGAAGTTGGTGGAGCAATGCTATTTGTTCCACATTCTAATTGCTTTCCAACAGCATTTGCCATGAACCTATGATACAAAATGTGTTAGTTTGTGTTATTAATAGAGACTTTAAAACGTACATAATAATAATAAGCACAATAAATATCAAGCATAAACTTGTAAAATCAAATATTTAAACTGACCTTGTGATGATATTGCATAGCTCCATGTATGTGAAATGGTCTACTTCAGCTTGGGACTTGAAGAACTATCATTTAATTACCAAAATGTTTTTTAAAAAATTATATAAAAACTATGTAATTAAGTTTTTTTTTTTTTTTTTAAAGTAGATGTGGTATTGATTTGAACTGACCTTGTCTCTGTTGGCATGAGTGTTAGAGATCACATCGTCATTCATTTTTCCTTTGTCTTTATTCTTATGGATGTTGCGCACCTCATTGCTCTTCTTGACATTGATTTGTTTTTTGTCTTTATTCTTGGAACTTCAAAATGAAGAAAAAAAATTGTTTGTATATTAAGACTATCAATTAGTTATTTTCCTATTTTAAAAAATACCGTAACAAACCTTTCCAATTTTTGTGACTCTAAAACTCGTTTCACTTCTTTCCAAAGCTCTTTTTTGTCAGCTCGAATAGTGAATCCCCAACTAGGTGAATAAATTTTTAATTTGCGAACCTAACCCATACGCAACATGACATTTTTAATATTAATTTTGATAAAACAATAGAAAGGGATGCTGATTAAAGATTCCATTAAAAAGAAATATACCTTGTTATCAATGGCCTCAATGTTTAATAATGATTAATCATCCTTCCAATTTTCCCAATGAGTAGTAGGAACAGCATGCACTCCATTACTTAGCATAATGGACTCAATCCTCACATTTGAGTTGGGCATCCTTCCGGTTAGCAATTAATTGTATACATAAAAAAGATCAAGAAATAAAATATTAAAACGTAGACCGCATAACCATTAAAATTTGTAAATTATTAAAATAAATTTATATGTAAGACAGTTCTTTCCAATTGTTAATTAATACCTATGATGAAGGGAACAAAACATCCTTATACACAATATTTCTTGTGTGAACACCTTTCTCCTCAGGTATTGTTCCTTTTTGCACCAATAGTTTTGTGGTGGATTGAGAGACTCCCCTTGACAACGCCACATATAATTGGCTATGACTAAAAACATGATCAGGAAGATAAATTCCAACAGTTGGAATTGTCTTACCTTGTGCTTTGTTTATTGTAAGTGCAAAGCTTAAATATATAGGAAATTGTCGTCTGATCATTACAAATGGCAAGTGTACATTTTCTGTTGTCTTCAAAGGGATTCTTGGCAAGAAAACACATGTACCCGCATATTGTCCAATCAAAATTTCAGTGTCAATTATGTTGTTAAAACATCCACGGCATATCAATCTTGTACCATTACATAATCCAGCTTTTGGATCTATATTGCGCAGCAACATAATTGGAGCATCCTTTTTTAACCTTAATATATGTGGTGGTAAACCCCCTGTAGATGTAGAATTTAGGAATTCTTGTTGATATAGATGTTGCGTATCTCCTTCAACCTCATCAAAAGAATGTAACGTAAACTCATCTCCTGGGAACTGAGAAATTATCTTTGCATTAAGCTGTTCAACATTATCATTTATAGGTGTTAGCAAAGCCCTATCAACCATATACCTTGCATCATTGGCATGTTCTTGCAAACTTGGAAAAACTTGATTAATCAAGTTGTATATAGAATGTTGACCCTCCCATTGCATTGCCATTGAATGGGGTAGTTTAATCAAATCATCCATTATAAATGGTTCATTCCCATCACCAATGTGTTGTATATACTCAGCAAACTCTTCATCGTTGATAGACCTCATATTCTACTTCAAATGTAACACTTTGACATCTTTCTATAATGGGGACTTGACTATGCATGCATCAATCATTTCTGTCTTTGTACCCTTTGGAACAACCGGAAGTACTTGACGAAAATCTCCACCCAAAATTAGCACCTTCCCACCAAAAGGTAAATTTACTTCCATAATATCTTTAAATGTTCTATCTAAAGATTCAAGTGCACGTCGATTTACCATTGGAGATTCATCCCAAATAATTATGGTGGCACGTCTAATAAGTTCAGCTAAGTCTGATTGTTTATTTATTGAGCAAGTAGATGAAGCATCGGGAGTTAAAGGAATCTTAAACCTAGAATGCGCTATTCTTCCACCAGGGAGTAATGTTGCTGCTATGCCAGATGTAGCTATAGCAATTGCAATGTGACCTGCTTTTCTCATATACCCAATCTTGTGTAAAAGGACTCCATATATGAGTTTTCAAATTCTTTGCCATGATCACTTCGAATTCGATCAACCTTTAAACTCTTCTCATTTTGCAATCTTGTGCACAAGGCTTCAATGTGCTCTGGAGCATCTGACTTGGATCGTAGAAGAATAACCCAACAATACCTAGTGAAGTCATCTATCACAACCATGATATATCTCTTTCCCCCAAGAGACTCAATTTGAGTTGGACCCATAAGATCCACATGTAGTAGCTCTAATGGTCTAGATGTAGCAGATGTTTAAGCGCTTGGAAGTTTAGCTTTTGTCTGTTTCCCAAGTTGGCACAGTCCACACACAACATTGTCCACTCTACTGAGCTTTGGCATCCCAACACTGATTCATGCTTAGATACAATTAAGAGATGTTTGTAACTAGCATGTCCCATTCTTTGGTGCCATAGATCTTCGTTTGGCAAACGAATACTATTGCACACAATATCAACATCAGGTACCAGACCATAACAATTGTCTAAAGTGCTCATACCACTTATGAGTCTCTTTCTAAATTCATCCAACACAGGGCATTTTTCTTTGGAGAACAGCACCATAAAGTCTTGATCACATATTTGACTTATGCCCAACAGGTTCACTCTTAGACATTCTACGTTTTGCACGTTTACAATATTTGGTAGACCAGGTAAAGATATGATTACTTTTCCTTTAATCTGTGATTTGCTCCCATCACCGAAAGTGACATTACCACATTTCTTAGACTCGAAGAACTTTAAGAGAGAGCGATCTCCAGTCATGTGTCGTGAGCATACTCTATCAAGGTACCATAAGCATGTATGTATGACCTTGAACACAGACTTCATTATAAAGCACACTTCATGCTTTGATGACAGATTTGTAGGAATGATGTTCTCTTTTATCTGCAATTTACAACCAAGACCTTTAACCTTCACCCTTCTCAAATGAACTCCTCTACACATTCTCAGTCTAAGGCAGTCTAGTTTCTTCTTTGTCATGCTAAGATCTTTTCTAATCATTATCATGATGGCTTTTAAATAACTTTTAAACTTACATTTTCTGAAACACTCAATTAAATAGAGATTAGAAAAACAAGATGTATTTGAAATAAGAGATCTTTTTTTGCCAATGGCAGCCATGACAACAGGGGTCAATGGATCTCATAGCAAAAATTAAAACCTAATTAGAGTGTGCACTGCTCTGATACCACTTGATAGGCCAAACACGTATTGACCCCTTGTAATAAATTAACCAATTAATTAGCTAAGTAAATTATTTAGGTTCAATTACATGCAATGAACATGATAGCAGAAACAAATCACCAAATAACTAAATATGCAGCAGAAATTAAATGACACGGTGATTTGTTTACGAACGGGAAAAACTTACATGGCAAAAATCCCACCGAGTGATTTTAAGGTCACCACTCCTGAGAATCCATTATTATCAAAACAAGTGACTACAAGTAAAGGAATCCTAATACCTTTTACCAACCTACAGTTGAACCCTTACCCCAATACCCAATTGGACTTGTTTTGTAGTGACAATCTCTCCTTGTATTGCACGGCTCCCGGTATGTGATTAACCAAAAGATGCGTGGATCTCAATACGCGACTTGATCACCAACTTGGGAAGGATGTTGGCTGCAAAGTTCTTCTGTTCATCACACGATAAAGACCATGAAGTTGCTTGGTCATAAAACCCTATGGTGTACAAACATAGCAGCTTCTTCAAGATGAACTAGGGCAAATATTGTCTCCGGTCACAATTTGCATGAACAAGACTTTACTCAATACTTGCGCAAGCCTAGACGGTCCTTAAAATATTCATTATATATGTTTAGGGTTGTGAGAAAAGAAAGTCCAACCACATACTCACGGATTGGATGAAAAATAGTCCTGAAAAACTGAGTTTCATAAACCTCGATAAATAACCATCTATCGAGCTAGTTGTCGAGCCGCAGGCTTTAGCAGCTTTTCAATCTCAATAAATACTAGCTGTCAAGATTTAAAATCCAACATTTCTTCACTTCATTCTTGAACAGACTTGCATGGCTTTAACATTTGAATTTGAAACCTTGTTTATTGAAGTATTAAACACATTCTAGATCTATCCAAATATAAGTAAGTGTGTTTTGTCAAAGGATTAGTCAATTACATAAAATGTTATCCTATGTTCTTAACATCAATCACATATGTCCTAACATTTAGGTTTTCTTGAGCTGGGCTTTGCACTTAAACGTGTTTTCAATCCGTATTCTAAGGTTTTAATCTCTTTTCTGGATAATTTAGGTCTTTTCAGTAACAATTATCTTGTAGATAAATTCTCCAAAATAAGTCTTGATAAAGTTCAGATTATCCACAATTTTATTGTTATCTAATTATCCCCTTTAATCCCATGCAAGCAATCCTATTTTTGACACTAACTAACAACCAATAAATTATTCAATTAATTTTAATTGTATGACCAATTAGAATTAATTTAAACTAATCATGCGTGGTTGACTTTACTTAGATACCATGCATGCTGACCGTGCAAACTTGATTATGCAATATCTTTCGATCCGACAGTCCGATTTGGAAATTGAGCATACTGTCGCAACCGTTAGAATCTCAAGATCATTTTTATGCTATGCAATGAACAAATTAATGCATGTAATGCAATAATGATATATGGGGTACATGGATGGTCATTCCAGTCATCTTCCTTAATTAAATCATGAGTGCAAAATCGAGTGTCTACACTAACATAAATTGATAAGTAAAAATTTTAGTTTAAAAGACTTTTTAAAAAAAATACTTACATAAAACAATTAGATAAAACAATTACTACAAAGAATTAGAAAAACTCGTATGAAAAAAAAATCATGTTCCAAGATCAAGGTTTGTAGTTGTATGTTATTGAAAAAAAGGTTTGTAGTTGTAAAACAACTACTAGTTCTCTTACCTGCTAGGTTGTGTTCTTAGGAAACCTGCAAAATCAAAAGGAAAACAAAAAAAAGAAAAACATGAAAAACCATCAAACAATCGATTTCTTATTCTTTAGATTAGATCATATGAGGTTTAATGGCTAGAATGGTTGGTGAGGTCTTCAAACATACGTGAAAGTCCATTAAGGCATTAATAATATTAGTGTACACACAAGTGTCATGCAAGAGTTAGTTTAAGTAAGGCCAAAATGGGTATTTGCCCCTTTCACCCAAAACAAGTAGCAAAATGCCCTTGTTCTGAAACTATTTAGCTATATGCTCTTATTTTAAACTCAATTTTCTAAAAATAAAGTTTCAATGAAAAACTCATTTTTTAGAAAATCAAGTTATAGGCAAAAAATTAAAAAAAAAAATACATGGAACTCAAGACATTTTGTAAGTGACTCGATTTTCATTAAATCGAGTTTCAATATAGGAGCATTTTGCTAGATAGTTTTAGAATATGGGCATTTTGCTACTTGTTTTGGGCGAAAGGGGAAAATGCCAATTTTGGCCGTTTACGGTTTTTTTTTTTTTCAACGTGAGTCTTTTTTTTTTCTTTTTTTGAGTCCTATTTTTAGCATGAGTCTCCTTTTTTTTTAGTCCTATCAAAATTTTTGTTTTTATATAAATTATCAACGTTTGAGTTTGTGTTTAAGTTGAACTTATTAGAGAGATAGAGTTTCACTCTTTGCCAAGTTTTGATTAAACAAAAATAATTTTGTTGCAAAAAAAATGATAATGATGAGTTTGAGTTTAAGTTGGACTTGTTAGAGAGATAGAGTTTCATTCATTGTTAAATTTGGACTAAACAAAAATGATTTTATTTAAATATTGTGTTGACGTGGAAAATTGTGAGAGTTTCAGAACCTTCAGTCTTATAGAAATATTCATATTATCATTTTGAAAAGGGTAAAATACTATTTTGGTTCCTAAACTTTACTAAAAGTTTGTTTTTCGTCCCTAAACTTTAAAAAGTTTTTTTTTCATCCTTAAATTTTGTAAAGAGTTTTTTGAATAGTTTAGAGACAAAAAAATAAGGATGAAAAAAGAACTTTTTCAATAGTTTAGGATGAAAAACAAACTTTTAGTAAAATTTAAGGACATAAATAAAAGATTTTTAATAGTTTAAGGACAAAATATGAACTTTTCAATAATTTAGGGATGAAAAAATGAACTTTAGTCCCTACATTTTGACTTTTTTCCATTTTTGGTCTTTACATTTTCATTTCATCACTTTTAGTCCTTAAACCAATTAACGCGTGTTATTTTCGTCCTTTCTGTCAGTCAACAAATGAAAATATCTGAGGTGGCTGATGGAGGAATTAAAATATTAGAAAAAATTCACTGTGGCACTCATCACCCATGCCACATGGTTTCCCGCCTCTTTAGAAATTTATTAATCAATTTTAACAAAATAAAAAAAGAAAAAACAGAATTAAAAACGATAAAAGACATAAATTTAGATCTAATTCATTTTGAACAAGAACACACAAGAACATGATCACAGATTTAAATATCAACACAAGAACATAAGAGCACAAACCCAAAACCAAACACAAACTCAAATTTGAACATTGACAAAAGATAGCGAACACAAAGAACACAATATCAAACATAAACTATTTACTCTCAAAATAAATGCCATGTCAGATCCAGAAAATCATACAAACCCAGAAAATCATACAAACCCAAAAAAATCATACAAACCCATCAAGAACACACAAGAGCACAAATCCAAAAAAATCATAAAAGAATATTGTACAAAACAAAATCAATCCATATATATACACAAACCAAATTACCCAAAAGAAAAAATAGATTCAAATTCGAAAATTAAATCAATACAATCATCAACAAAATACTCACAAAATTGAATAAACCCAACTCAATCCTTCAACCATATCCACACAAACCCAACTCAACCGTACCAACACAAAGCAAAACATCTCAACCTCTCTTTAAACCCACCTATAGACCTAGTCGATCCAGACCCAGAAACCCCAGATCTACCCACCACCTGCGACCTAAAAAAATTGAACCAACACCACTGATCTGACCCAGCCACCATGATCTCCACCTCCACCAATCTGGTGCAGCCATCAAACCTAACCAACCCAATCTGGGTGTGGGTGTTATTACATGCATACTCTATTTTGCACACACTTGTTCACACGCCACTGCGTGTAGGTCCACGCACCACCATGGCCACGATTCTTGGTAGATCCGTGAGGCCTTTAACCTCCACATCTAATTTTTGTGGATCAAGTGCTGTTCAAGATGCTCTTAGCTTGTAGATTGGAGAGTAGCTTCTGGGTTTGGGAGTAAAGAGATTCGGGTTTAGAGAGAGTGTTTGTTGGTTTTGGGCTTAGGACGAGAGTCTTGTGAGCTCATAAAAGGAAGCCATCCTCGTGGTGGTGTTGGCTGAGTTCCATGGTGCAACAGGGAGGCTATGCCTCATTTTGGATAAAAGAGAGAGAAGCCGAGGTCTAGAGAGAGATGGACTCAAATCAAGTTTTGGGTCTCAAGTGTTCAAAGTGTGTGAGATTTAGTTTGAGAGGTAGAGAGATTTAGTTAGGTGGAGGAAGTTTTGGCCATGGAGATTTGGCACAAAGGAGAGGAAAGAAAATGAAAATTAGATAGCATTTTGTGTTCATCTTATATTTAAATTTGGGTTTGTGTTTTTATTGAAGATGAAACCATATCTAGATTTATGTACTTTTTAAATTTTAATTCTGTTGTTTTTTTTATTTAGTCAAAATTGATAAATTATTTTAAAAAAAAATTTAGATGCTGATGTGGTATTTTTAATATTATTTTATTTGTCATGTAGCATTTTTTAATATTAATTTAATAGATACATCAGCATTTACTATGTCAACAGTGTACTTTATTTGCCACATAAGATATTTTCGTTAAGTGAGTAACAATAAGGACCAAAATGGAACACATTTTTTATTTTAGAGACTAAAAATAGTAAAATAAAAATATAAGAATCAAAATAAAAATAAGGTCAAAATATAAAGGACAAGAATGTTTTTTTTTTTTTTTATTTCCTACAGTGTTCCTTAAAGTTTTCAACCAGAGAATGTTTTTTTTTTTTTTGGTTTCCTACCGTGTTCCTCAAAGTTTTCAACTAGAGACTAATCACTGTTCGCGTCGAGTGGGTCTACGAAAGGGTAAAGCGTTGACTCAGGAAATTCTTTTCAAAGTGCAAATAGCAAGATTCAAACTAGGGAGCACACTCAGTTGAACTCAGTACAAGTACCTTGAAACTAAGAGTCCAACCAACTCGGCCAACCCTATACTAAGGACAAGAATGCATCTACGCCGTTTAAAATTTTATACCCGATCATTTGTTTTGGTTCATGAAAATAGCTCTCCATTTTGAATTTTGATACATCAGAGACACCCTCAAAACTCAAAAGTCAAGATGACTTCGTAGGAATGATTTCATAGTAGCCAACGACCCCTTCTAACCCGTCTCGTCGTGTGTTCATGCTAAAACACTCACGCTTCTCTTTCTGCGTGTCCAACACTTCCATACCACTGTATCTGTATGACTATATATCTCCACGCTCTGTCTACAACGCTCTGTCTCAGCGAGTGGGTCTAAGATTCCACTTTTTTCCTCTTCAACACAACCTTTCACAGCTTTCCACTCCACTACGTACAAAAAGTTTAGTAAAGTTCTCTGACTGTTCTCTCTCAAAACCCCTTTAGTAAATCAGTAGTACTAGCTCACTTGCTTAAACTCTCTCTCTCTCAGATTGAGATTGTGCTCTCTATCTAGTTCTAGTTTGGAAGAAGGGATGGGAGAAGGGAAGGGCTCGACCCTGGTGCACGTTTTGGTGGTTGTTCTAAGCTTAGTGGCCTTTGGCTTCTCCATTGCTGCTGAGAGACGAAGAAGCGTTGTAAGTATCTTCTTTTAACTTTAACTTTCAAAGTTTTTCACTTTTCGGATGTGATTCCAGTTGGGGTTCTTCTCATTTCTACTTTTCTCTCTAAATTAATTGTTTTTTTTTCCCCTTCTCTTGGGCCTTTCATGTTTGTTTAATTAATGGGTTATTGGGTTTCTGAGATTTTTTTACCTGGATGATTGAGATCTATAAGTTTATTGTTTATGTTTTTTATTTTATTTTTTATTCCTGCAGTAGGGTTTTGTGTCTCATTTTTTTTCTTTAGAAATTCTACTATTGCTTTGCTGGTTAGTGAAAAAGTACCTTTTTTTAATTTTTTTAATTATTTATATTGTATATTTTACGGCTTGTTCTATGATTCTCTTTTGGATGAGTAACTTTTCACTGCCTAGCTTGCTTTCTATTAAATTTAAAATCATTTTGGTTCTCAATTGGAGTTTCATTGCTGTCATCGTACTGACATTAGCTGCTTAAAAGTTTGTTAATGAATGCAAAGTCTATTCATTACTTCATTTAGGCTCTTCATTTAGGCAGATATAGAGATTCATTCTAACGTCTACAATATAAGGACATCAAACTTTGTTGCAATTTTTTCTTTATTCTCCTGATCCTCAAGTGTATTCTTATTTATATTCCTGCAATGGAAAAAAGGCCTGGCTACCTTGAATTAGCCATAGATTTTGTACTTTCTTCATAGTTTGGTTGCTGCTGCTTTAGATTTTGTGCTTTCTTCCTAGTTTGGTAGCTGCTGCTTTCTTTCTATTCGCAATGGGTGGTTCCACATTTTTCTTCATTGAATCCAAAACATTTGAGTTTTCCGTTGAGGAAGGGGGTTCTTATTTCTTATTAAGGATCTTTGAGAGAGGCCATACCTCAATGCACTCTGATTTTATGGGGAAGGAGAGTGCAAACCGATTTTTGTTCCACTTGGAGGAATTAATTCACAGTGATCACCTGGTCACAATGCAATTAGAGAGGGTGACCTGGTTTTCATCCTTCAACTGGGGTCCAACGCCCATGGCACGTTTTTAATGGTTTCTGAACTTCTTTATGGTCGACGGAAGGGTAACATAGTGATACCTGAGGGAAGGTTGGGTAGTGGCTGGTATGGCTTTGGCCTGAACCTGAGGAAAATTTTAAAACCAGCTTCCCTGAGTGCACTGAAGGCTGATGCGGCAGTGGGCTCCAATCATATTAGCCATGGAATGAGGCCCAACAATGTCAAGGGCTGTAACATATACACCCATAATTGGGCTCCCAAACCTAAGCCTAAAGCCCAACCCGTCTCTTAGCAACTCATTAGTTCTAATCCGAAAGCCACTCATCAGACCACTGACACGATGCTGATGAAGCTCATCTCCCCCTTCATGCATCCTCCATCTATCATCACCACCAACGGCACTTCTAACCCACCGAGGAGCACCACTAGTAATGATATTGATATGTCTCCGACGTCCACCATCATCAAGCAGTGTTGTTAAAAGCGTTGAGTGCACTTAAGCGTAAAGGCCTCCTGGAGCCTAGGCGCAAAGCGCAAGTGTGTGCTTGATCGATGAGAAGCGCACATTTAAAAAAAAAAATTTAATAAATTAAAAAAATTTATTAATGATCAATACAACAATCAAGTGTTCAATTAATCATATAAATTACAATAAAACATTTTATATAATTTATATAACATTTATATAATTATTTTGTGCTTTACAAAATATATGTAATCATGATATTTGATGGCCATGATTACAAAATATGGTTGAATCAAAATAGAAGTATAGATCCAAGAAGACAAAGGCTAAAAAGTACTAGAGTGTTAGGTAATGTTATCTTTGTGAGTGTCTGATTTAGCGTTTGTTTGTGTGGTTGTGGTTAAAAGTTCAAAAATATCTAAAGAGATAGACTTAGGTGTATGGTAGCACACCACACTATTAGTTTTTATATATTAAATAAATGACTTATATCAAATATATCTAGATCTAATGGCTAAAAATCAAATCATGATTTAAAAAAAAAAAAATTTACAAAAAGCTCAAAAAAGCGCGCTTTGCGCTTAATAAATAAGCTAAAAAAAATGCGCTTTTGTGAGGGCGCTTCGCTTTAGAGGGAAAAAGCCCCAAGGGCTCTGCGCTTTGCGCTTAAGCGCGCTTTTAACAACACTGTCATCAAGGATGCTACTTCCCTTCCGTTGTTTGACATCGTCCTCTTCCCTCCAGTGAAGAACTGTCCCACTCCTCTATCGACGACCACCATCATTAATGGCACCACTTCCCAAGTGAAGAACAGCCCCACCTCCAATAGCAGCAGTTCTTCTCCACCACGGGCTGATTCTTTAGTATTTGGGTCTGTGTCGGGCATCAATCCTACACTGTTGACCAATGAAAATTCTCAGTCGAGCACTATTGCGGTGACCAGTGCTACGCCCTCCGATTCGCCTGTTGCTCCGGTGCTAGTTACTACTGAGGATTGTCATGTTGAGCCTCCCCCCTCCATTAAGAATTTCGTTGAAGATTTGGACCACACTTGGGGTAATTCGGAGAAATGGGTCTTAGAGCTTTGTGGAGGGAGACAGGTTGCTATTCCTCTCACTTTACCACTCACTTGGGAGCATGTCGGATTTTTCTGATCTCGAGGGAGCTGTGGGATAGGGTAACAACCCTTTCAAGGAAGAAGGGCATATTGTTAGTTGGGCGGATGATTGTGATGGTGCTCTGGATAATGTTTTTGTTCTATCAGGGTCAGATTGTGTATTGGGGGACTCTGATGGGGGTCTTGTAATCTGGGAAAACTTTAAAGAACCATTGGTTGTGGAACCTTTGGCCATGGCTAACCTAGTTGCTCCACTTGTGGAAGTGGCATATGCTTCCACTCAATTATCACCTTGGGTTGAGAAACGAATTAAAAGCCTTTAGGAAATCTGTGGGTACTTCCTTGGAAGGCTTCTAAGCGGAAATTACTGGGATTTTTTTAGCTTTGGAGGCTAGGAAGAAAGCTAAAGTACAGGTAGAATGATCTCAGATGAGAGAGCTTAAGACAAGTTCTAAAGGGCGTCGGGAGTTGAAAAGTCTGCTAAACTCTTGGAACTTTGAGAATAATTTTGATTTGGTAGGAAATGCCAGTGGGGAACGGGATTTTGTGGTGCCTCAATGAACCTGAAAATTATCTCTGGGAATGTTAAGGGGTTGAATGATTGTGAAAAAAGACTTCGAATTCGGAATATGATTAGTGGTTGGGGAGTAGACATTATTTGTCTTCAGGAAACAAAAATGGAATTGATAACAAGGAGAGAGATTCGGAGCTTGTGGGGTTGTCAACATTTGGATTGGCTATATTTGGGCTCTACAGGTGCTTCGGGGGGTGTTTTGGTGATGTGGGATAGAGGGATGGTGGAAAAAATTGACGAAGTAGAGGGAAGGTTTTCTGTCTCATTCAAATTTAAGAATGTGGTAGATCATTTTGTATGGGCTTTCACTGGTGTATATGGACCAAACTTTGATCGTGACAGGCGACTGCTTTGGAAAGAGCTGGCTGGAATTCATAGTTGGTGGAATGTGCCTTGGTGCATTGGAGGTGATTATAATGTAGTGTGATTTCCTTCGGAGCGACTTGGTGCAGACTCTTTCTCATCAGCCATTCATTTCTGATCACAATCTTATTGATTTACCATTGGAGGGTGGTACTTTCACTCGGTCCAATTCTAGAGCAGTGGCTTCGCGGTCTACGCTTGATAGGTTTCTTCTTTCTTTTGATTTGGAAGAGCACTTTCCTAATATTCGTCAAAAAAGATTGCATAGATTACTTTCAGATCACTTTCCAATTCTTTTAGAAGAGGCAGCCGCCCTTTTCGTTTTGAGAATATGTGGTTAAAGGCAGAGGGTTTTGTGGAGAAAGTGAGAACTTGGTGGGAGTCCTATCATTTTCAAGGTTCCCCTAGCTTTCGGTTTGCAAGCAAATTGAAAGCTTTGAAGCTAGATTTAAAGAAATGGAATGTAGAAGAATTTGGCAATGTGGATGATAAGATGAATAAGTTATGGAAGAACCTTGAAGTGCTTGACTTGTTGGAAGATAGTCGTCCTCTATCATATGATGAGACTTTGGAAAAAGATTGGCTTTGCATTGATCTTGAAAAGGTAACCCTTATGGTTGAAATATGTTGGAGGCAGAAATCTAGGGCCCTTTGGATCTGAGAGGGGGATAGAAACACTAAGTTCTTTCATAGAACAGCAAACTCCCACAAAAGATTTAATTCTATAGACAATCTTTTGGTGGAAGGTGAATTGACATTGGATCCAAATACAATATCAGCTTGCATCTCTCATTTCTACAAGCAATTGTACTCGGAAGATGAGGGCCAAAGACCTGTGCTAGATGAAGTGGAATTCTCTATGATTTCTGAGGAGGAGACTGCTTGGTTAGATAGACCATTTGAGGAAGAGGAGGTATATGGTGTCATCCAAGGATTTAACGGCGACAAATCTCCAGGACCCAATGGTTTCTCAATGGCTTTCTTTAAGGCTTGTTGGGACTTTTTAAAACTTGATATTATGGAGGCTCTTGCAAACTTCCATTCACAAGCTGTCTTTGAGAAAAAGCCTTAATGCAACTTTCATTGCTCTCATTTCTAAGAAAGTAGACGCTGTCAATGTGAGACACTTTAGACCTATTAGTCTAGTGGGCAGTATTTATAAAGTCATTTCCAAGTTGCTAGCTAATAGGCTGAGAAGGGTGATTACTGGAATTATCTCTGAGTCTCAAAATGCTTTTGTTCTGGATAGAAAAATCCTAGATTCTGTCTTAATTGCTAATGAATGTTTGGATAGTAAGCTCAAGGCAAGGATACCTGGGGTTTTATGTAAGTTAGATGTGGAGAAAGCTTTTGATCATGTTAGCTAGGATTTTCTTATGTATATGTTGAAGCGCTATGGATTCTCTAAGAAATGGAGAAAGTGTATTCTGTTTTGTATCTCCACAGTGAGATTTTCGATTTTGATAAATGGTTCCCCTAAGGATTTCTTTGGGAGCTCTAGGGGGCTGCGCCAAGGAGATCCTCTCTCCCCGCTCCTATTTGCTATTGTTATGGAGGCATTAAGCCGTTTGTTGGATGGTGCGGTTCTGGCTGGACCCATATCGGGTTTCACTGTTGGTACTAGGTCTAATACCCCCCTCATGGTGACCCATCTACTCTTTGCGGATGACACTTTAATTTTCTGTGATGCCTCAACAAGTCAGATTGATTATTTGCGGGAGATTTTAGCCTCTTTTGACCTCTTTCGAGGCGGTGTCAGGGTTGCACATTAATCTGGCCAAGTCAGAATTAGTTCCAGTTGGAGAGGTGACTAATATGGGGGAGCTTGTGGCATTGCTGGGTTGTAGATAGTCATCTTTGCCAATGACATACTTGGGTCTGCCTTTAAGTGCTAAATTCAAGGATAGGGCGATTTGGAATTCTATCCTAGAAAGAATGGAGCGAAGATTAACGAGTTGGAAGCAACTATACTTATCAAAAGGTGGTAAGACTACCTTAATCTAAAGCACTCTCTCAAGTTTGCGAACTTATTTCCTATCTCTCTTCCCTATTCTTGTGGATATTGCTATTCGTATTGAGAGGCTTCAAAGGAATTTTCTATGGGGTGGGATAGATGAGTATCCTAAATTCCGACTAGTAAAATGGGCCTAGGTTTGTTCTCCCTTACAGTCTGGCGGTTTGGGTATTAGAAATTTGAGAGCCTTCAATCAAGCTTCGTTGGGAAAATGGTTGTGGAGATATGGAAGAGAGACTACCCATTGCTGGAGGCGGGTTATTGAGTCTAAATATGGGAATGATTGGGGAGGTTGGTGTACAAAAGAAGTCTCTAATCCTTATGGTGTTAGTCTTTGGAGTACCATTAGACAAGTCTGGCTAGTCTTTTCAAAATCCATTCAGTTCGAGGTTGGTGTTGGTGACATAATTAAATTTTGGCATCATGTGTGGTGTGGGAGCAGCACTCTCCGGGAGGCTTTTTCGGAACTCTATAATATTAGTTGTAATAAGGAGTCTTCTATAGCTGATGTTCTGCACTTTCCTAACCAGAGGCTTCACTGGGAGCTTCTCTTTTCTAGAGCTCCCCAAGATTGGGAAGTAGAGCATTTTTACACTTTTCTAGTTCTTATCAATTCAATGCCCCTTAATGGTGAAGGTCAGGACAAACTATGTTGGAAACCAATAGGGAATAAGAATTTTAAAGTGAGTGAGTTCTATCTCTCCCTTTCCTCTACTCTTGACATTTCTTTCCCTTGGAAACTTGTGTGGCGTTCAAATGTCCCTCCTAGGGTTGCTTTCTTCTTGTGGACTGCCTCATTAGGTAAGATTTTGACTACTGAAAATTAATGGTATAAGGTGTCGCAGTTGTAGATTGGTGCTATATGTGTAAAAAGGGTGGGGAATCAGTGAATCATCTTCTTCTTCATTGTCCTATTGCTTATGAATTATGGTCTATGGTGTGGGCTCTATTTGGTCTTCAATGGGTTATGCCACATGGTGTCTCTGATTTATTTTCGAGTTGGCAAGGTTCCTTCGGTGGGCATCGGAGCATTGATTTATGGAGGGCTGTCTCGCATTGTGTCCTATGGTGTAGTTGGCGAGAACGGAACTCAAGATGTTTTGAAGGGAAGGAACGGTCTTTTTCAGATCTTAAATCAGTTCTTCTTCATACCTTGCTAGAGTGGAGTTCTTCCTTTAATCTTTTCCCTTGTTCTAATTTTTTAGAAATGCTTGATCTTTGTAATTTATGCGTTTGATGTATTGTTTTCCATGTTCATCCCCGGTGTACCTGGGCTTTTGTTTAATACAATTCCTTTATTTATCAAAAAAAAAAAAAATATATATATATATATATATATATATAAATAACAAAAAAAAAAAAAAAAAAAAACGAATATAGTATCTTCCATCAAAGTCATGCTTGACAATAATACTTCACGTAATAAACTTTATCAATTATTATTTTAATAATGAAATTATACATAATATCCTTTTTAATATATAAATTGTTCGCAAATTTCATCCATGTTTGACAAATCAAAATCATATTGTTATAACTAAAGCCTCATATGAGCTTTTTTTTTTTTTTTTCTTGATAAAATCTTGAGAATAGAAAATTTCAACCAAATAGCATACATTATCAATGTTGAATGATTTAAATGCATTAATAGGGTTTGAAACTGAGCTAAAAAATAAGGGTCCCACTATTTACTCACAAAACTTACTATCTAATTATTTCATTCTATTGCAATTGTATATCAACGCTAAACTCTCTTTTTCTAGAAAGGATTGCTAGATTAGTTAATCAATGCTTTCTTTTGGGGGGGGGGGGGGGCAACTTCTATTTTTTTTAATATAACCTTTAAATATTTATAAAAGAAATACCTATATTGTAAAAAAAATTAAAATTTTTGGAGGGGCCAAGGCCCCCCAAGGATGTATGTGGCTCCGCCACTGGCCGTCATTGCCTCCTTGGATCACAACTCTTGGTCTGGAAAAGTCTTTTGGTTTGGTCCATTGCGTTGCCAAAATATGGACTAGTCATATTGGTGTCTTCGAGAAGCTCTTGGCAAGAATGAGACCACTATGGTCTTCAAGAAGCTCTTCAAGTTGATGGGCAACAAGCTCAAGCACATAACGAATATCCTCCTCAGCGGGTTCCAGTGTTTTCTCTGTGTGCCTTTAGCCTGTTACAATCCTCGCACCAGGAAGCTCGCCACACCATTGCATCTTTCTATTGAAAGTTTGTTTCTTCTCCACAACTCTTTTGATCCTCCACCATCACTTTCACTCATTGAGGGCCAAGGGGCAGAACTTGTGTTAGAAAATTTCACTCCCTTGTTTCAGTGACTAGCATGGTCAGATAGGTGGGCCATGATATTGGAAACTTGCTTGTTAAATGGTTAATTCAACTGAAGTCCGAAGCCATCCAAATCATCATTCTGCATTTGGCGACTAGGACATACCAGTGTACCTCATTAATTATTGTTGGGCTCTAGTCTGTCGCTCATCTTATGCAGGGCAACCAACTTCATAAGCCCAATTTCTAATTTGGAGTAGCCTTTACTACTATGTGTTGGGTTTTTACATTTTCATTTTCTGTTAACAGTGCCAGACCAATGGTTCCTCTAAATCTTTATAATATCTATAGACCATGTGTTATCATTATCAATGTCAGGATTTTGTGGCCTCTATTAGTTTATATCTTCAAATCGCAAGATCAAGTTTTTATCTTTCACTATCTTTTCCAGCCACTTTGCAGGATCACCTCAATTTATTCCTTGTTGTGGACAACAGCTGGACACCTCATTCGCGACTTTCTCAGATATGATATTTTCTCTCAAGATTATCTCAGCAATTTCAACTTTCTTATAATCATGCATCTTCAGCCATTTTGGTTGAGTGTCACGCACCGTTCTGATCGATAGCCTCCTTTATTGGGTTTCTTTGTGGTCATGTGTCTTTATCATATTCATGCCATGTTACTTAGACTACACCTATGATCGACAGCCTTTATTGGCTTTATTTATGGCCACTCATCTTTATCATTGTCAAGCTGAGTATTTCAACCCACGCCTTTGATAAATGTCCTCTACCAGTATAATGTGTTGTGCTCATCATTCAAGCCTCAATCATTGTATGTTTGGTTACATTCTGGTGTGTAATCTGTAGTTTATTTGGTCCATGTAGTCATGCTTTTCTTCAAGGTCTGTCTTACTCTTTTTTTCCTCCAAAATCAAGTTGTCTCCAAATCTTGAGTTTAACTACCAAGGCACAATCCTAGTCAAGGCTCAAGTCCATTCCTACTTTGTGTACAAGAAATCCTAGTTCCACTTGTATTGCAAGTCTTGTAATATGTATTAGTCTAGGATTTAGGCTACTGTAAATATCCTACTAGGGGTTCATTGTGATATATAGAGCTTAATTGTAAAGATATAGCAATCAAGGGCTTTTTGTTGTTGACGTAGGCTGTTAGGCCGAATCACATTAATTCCTTCTTTCTCTCTCTCTCTTTTGTCTCTCTACTTTATTTCATTGTCTTCTTTCTAATTTCACATATTTATTCAAGATGTAGATGGAGTGCTTATAATTATCATCTTCTATTAATGGCCTAAGACTTATACACATACATTGCTTGTTTCCTTCCTAGTGATTGATAGAAGTATGTGTCAAATGGTGACATAGCATCATCAAACTGTTAAAGAGACTTTGCAATTAGTGGCAGTATATAATGCTTATTAGTTATTACAGGTGTAAAATATGTACTGTATACAGAGTTATTAGTAAAAATATTTATTCAGTAAAAATAAAGGACAGAAATGAGCATTTCTTTGATGATTATCTTTTTGAGGATTTGTAAGTCGAGAATGGAAGCATTCTGGCATTTCTACATGCTCTATAGACTAGCAACAAACTAAAGCTGCCTTATGAGCTTACTCACTGCAACATGTCATACTCATACAGTTCAATGATTACCTACAACTCCCTTGCAGTTTAGCAATGTACAGGCACAAACTATTGGAAAAGATAAATATTAATGTTTATATTTATCCTTTTCTATTTTTTGAATCCTTATGTTTCCCTCACAGTGAGGGATCACATGTAACCTGCTGTACTTAATAAAATAAAACAACAATTGGAAAAAAAAAAAAAAGGGAACCTTCCCACATTTAAAATCACAAACTATGCTTTTGTTTGACAATAGTGGGAATCATGTGCTGATTTTTTATGCTTGTGGATAATCATGCATGCTTTTCATTAAGCTCAGATATAGCATTCAGGCAATTATCTTTCTTCACAACAGGGCCATATAGCAGTAGATCCTCGAACGAACGAAAGTTACTGTGTCTACAACTCAGACGTTGCAACTGGATATGGAGTTGGTGCTTTCTTGTTCCTTCTTTCTGGTGAATCTCTACTTATGGGTGTGACAAAGTGCATGTGTTTTGGGATACCTTTAGCTCCTGGTGGGAGTCGAGCCTGGTCTATCATTTATTTTGTCTCATCATGGTGAGAATTCTGGTTGACCTAGTTACATTTTCTTCACCATTTAACAACATTGTTGTATTAGCAATCAATATAAACCATTCATCACAAGCAGTACTAATTTACACTGCGCATCATCTATTTGCCTCTTTTGTATTGTTTGATCAATGCATTTGACGTCCTGATAAATTTTTTTCTGATTTATATCTGTCCGTCTGTTTCTGTGACACCCCCTTCCACCTCCATTTTGTGGTGTGTGCTCTTAAATCATGAAATATTATCATAAATACTTGCTCTCTTATTCTGGGAAGTGTGCTTTATTCATACTATTAACTATATATATGTGTGTGCTCGCGCCTGTGCCCATGCATTTTCTTGTTGGACGAGTTTCATTTGTAATTTTTGAAACTGATGACCTTTGCAATTCACCACGTGCCTTGTCAGGGTATAGAAATTCCATATCATTATGTCATATGAAAGAGCTTTATGGTTGGAGTCTCTCTCTCTCTCTATGGGATATTTTAACTCTTCTGTACCACTATAGAATAAAATTCTGGCAAACATAATATATTGATTACAAAGATGGGCTAATTTTTCATTTTATGCATCTGCAGGGTGACTTTTCTGGTTGCGGAAGCATGTCTAATTGCAGGTGCAACGAGGAATGCTTACCACACCAAGTATCGGTCTATGATTTATGCTCAAAACTTCTCATGTGAAACATTGCGGAAAGGTGTCTTTATTGCTGGTGCTGTATTTGTGGTTGCAACAATGATTCTCAATGTGTATTACTACATGTACTTCACCAAGGCAACTACTCAGGTGGCTCGCAAAACAAATCGTGCAAGCTCAGCTGTTGGAATGACTGGGTATGCATAGAATATCAACTGATGAGACCAGATGGCATCTAAGTTTTGCATGTTGATGTTGTATGGATATGCGGTGCTATGATTGTAATACTTCTGTTACTAATGCCTTCTACTTATATAATGGTAAATGTTTTTTTATGGCCTTCCTAGAAAATAGACATATTAGAAACTAGCAAATATCTCTGGCTACTTGCTGAACCTATGCTCGTTGTTTCTTGAACATACCCCCAACACCTCCACCCGCATGACAAATACCATAAATTACAATAAGCTTCCTCGAGGCTTGGGGAAATATAAAAAACTCCCTCTTATTTTAAAAAATGACATTCCACCCCTTAAGATTTTGATTTATAAACAAATATTCCCATATGAAGTTATGATCGTTTATGTCTATTACAAATGAATTTGAAATACGTATTTGTCAATTAAATTCTCATCTAGAATAATTCAAAATAATGTTTACTAACTAGATTGGTTATACTAGATTGTTTCTTTTTATAAAAAACTAAAATATAAAGGTAAATTGCAAATTACACCCTTGAAGTTTGGGGTTGTCTGAATTTTACACCAAAATTTTGAGAACTTAATTTTACATCCTGAAGTTTGGTTCTGTTAGCAATTTACCTTCACAGTTAATTTTGGCTGTTAAGTGACATTATCTTGATGACATGTTTTATTTTTGACACATCATTATGCTGACATGCATCAAAATAAGTAGTTTCAAGGCTAAACTTAAAACAAACCCCCCCTCTTAAACGGCATAGTTTTAGCCAAAATCTTAAAATTTGAAAACATAATCTCACACGACAAAAAACTCAGTTCCCACAAACTAAAATTTCATGAGTCACGAACCAATCATCCCAGCAGTATGGGTGGAGAAGGCTCCAACGGTGGTGAACCCAAACCCAAACTTCTCTTGCTCTGTTTCACGTGTGAACCTAGTCTTAAACCTAGACTGAGTAGTAAATCTCTGCATGTGAATTTCCATAGAATGAAATGGCAGAACATGATATGAATAGCTCAACTGAGAATACATTATTCTTGGGTGTGATACAACAATCAGGAGGGTCGGCTAGAACAACTGTAGTATGATTAGCATACTTTTCCTTTGATTCCAAGGTAGGGCCAAATTGAGCACCAACACTGACATCTCACTGTCTTCTATACCATTAATCCAAGTTGGAACTTTTACCTATGGAACAAATTGGATCAAGCCTGTTATGTCGTAGTCATAGTAATTATTTATACTTAATAAAAGAGAATACAATTTAAGCACCATGTGCTTGACAAGCTTAGGCTCGGTTTCATAGCCAAGAAATTGAGTAATATAAAAATAAAAAAAATAAAAATTCAAGTTTTTCACACGTGAAATAGAGCAAGAGTTTTGGATCTAGGTTCACCATCCTTAGAGCCTTTTCCGCAATGCTGCTAGGATGATTGGTTTGTGACTCGTGAGGTTTTAGTTTGTGGGAATTGAGTTTTTTGTCATGTGAGGTTTTGTTTTTAGATTTTAGGATTTTGGCTGAAACTGTGTTGTTTAGGGGGAGGTTTTTGTTTTATGTTTAGCCTTTGAAACTACGTAGTTTTGATGCATACTAGCTCTTTGCTTGATTATCACTAAAACGACATAGTTTTGAGGCTGATTTGTCAAAAATAAAACATATCAGCATGATGATGTGCCACTTAACAGCATAAATTAACCATGGGAGGTGAATTGCTAATGGAACCAAACTTCAGGGTGCAAAATCAAGTTTTCAAAACTTTGGAGTGTAAAATCCAGTCAATCCCAAACTTCAGGGGTATAATTTGCAATTTATCCAAATATAGATAATAACCGCGAGTAGGAGGGGGTTTTTGCAATTTCCTAAACCTCAAGGGAGTTTAGCATAGTTTTCTTAAAAAAGTATATTGATTTGAACATACGTGACCCAAAATGCTTTGTGTTCATGATATAAAAGATCATTGTTCTCAAGTCTTGAAATAAAAGGCACCCTTTATATAGTTTAGTGTTTTTTCCCCTAAAACAAATATATAATGTGATGTAGTTCAGTGTTAGGAGATGAATATTTAATCATGTTAAGAGTATTAGAGGATTGGTATCCAGAGTTGTAAAACTCATAATATGCTCTATTTTAGCATCAAAGCACAAAACGAAAGCATTATTTGGGCTTCCAATTTTAAAATCTTTTACAATCATGCTACATGTAAGACGTTACTATAGTAAGTTTCTATTTTTTGAAAATAATTTTTTAATGTCTCTCTCTTCTCTCTCTCTCTCTCTCTGTTCTTTTCTCTCTCCATCAACACCACCACTCCTCTCTCTCTTCTTTGATTTTGTTGCTCTCTCTCTGTCACCATCACCGTGAATGGTGGTTATTCTTTCCAACCCCAAACTCTTAGTCTCTCTCTTCAGTCTAGTGCCAAAAGTCCTCTAGGTGGTGCGATGCTCACGGACCACGGTGTTGGTCAATCTCGCCGTGGTAGTGGTGGTGAGTATATGCTATGTTTGGTGGTGGTGAATCTTGTGGTGGGTCTTGCATTGGTGGGTATTTGTTGTGCATATTTTTTGTGTTTGTGGGTGAAGATTGAGTGGGTTCGTGGTTGGTTTGCGTGGAGATCAGGGTAGAGGTCGCAAATCGACAGTGGTTGTTGTGGATGTATTTTTTTGGCTTTTGATTGCAGTGGGTTTGTCGCTTTTGATCTCTGTGGGGTTTTTTTTTTTTTTTTTTTTTTTTTTTCCTGTGGTTTGATTCTTGAATGGGTTTTGGTTGAGTTGTTGGCTGGCTTTGATTGTGAATGTGGTGTTTGGTTTTGATTGTGGGTGAAGAGAGAGAAACAATGAGGAAAAGAGAGTGAAGTGAAGAGAGAGGCGGTGAGGAAGAAAGAGAAATAGAGAATGAAATGAATAAAAAATAAATAGTATTTGGGTGTGATGTAAAAATAAGAATTGGGATGTTGGGCAAGTTGTAAAATGGTATTGTAAAATAGATAAAGTAGCTTTTGAAATGGTAAAATATGATATTTTTTAGAATCTCGAATGCTAATGCTCTTAGCATGGGACTAACAAAGTTAAAACTTGTGTAAAATACAGTCACATTAGGCTAGCAAGATACTAACCATAATGCATGTGGTGCTCATTCAAAATTAACTAGCATTGTAGCTTAGGTTATGGATTATTTTATTGCTTGTTTCCCTCTACACCCTAGCATATCTTTCTCTCTCTACTAGCTAAATGTAAACCTATGACAACAACCAATTGGGTTTTTAGAGGATCTAGTATTTTTTATTCTCCTTTGAGCGAATAAAATGCTTGGTAACTTAAGGGCATAAGGATTTGTGAGTTGTCTTTACCAAGCTTTTGACAATGGAGGTGGTGGTGAAATGGCAACGATCAACTCATACCTTTATGAGATTCATGTTTTGAATTAGGAAGGATGAGTTTTTTTGTGGTTGCTTTTGGATTTTGGTTAAATGGAAAAGCATAATTAGCAGTGAAGGAAAAGCTATGCGTTTTTGGTTAAGGTGAGTTGAAGTGGTGGGTGTGAAAGAATGATTGAAAAATAATAAGGAAATAGTATTTTAATATAATAGAGGGGGAAAAATATGAGATCCAATTTCTAAGTGAAAGGCCATACTCTTTCACAGTCTTCTTTTTTCATCCTAATCTTCACTAGACCTACACTTAAAAAAAAGAAATTAGGCAATTGTAACTATTTTCTTCTAGGTGATACCCTCGTATATATGTGTGTGTGTGTGTGTGGTAATCAGAGATTAATAAAAGAAACTAAGAAACTACAATAGGTTCAGGGCAAAGCCTATTAGAGTACATCCCATTGAGGTTGTCCTCAAAAACATTGACTGATTAAGTCCATAGGCAGACTATCAAAAGAGATAAAATCTAAATCCTGACTAGATCTTATCCTTGCAAGGCTGTTAGCATACCGATTAGCTTCATGCTAGCAGTGTTGAAATTGGGCTACTAGCTTCCTGCAATCATCCAAAATATGAGAAACCACATTATTTACATAAGTTGAGTTACCTAGAACATCCACAATAGCCTTTTCATCTAGCTCTATTTTTAGAGATAAAATACTTTGATTAGAACATGCAATTAGATCATCCTGGAGGCCCCACAACTTAGCTACAAAACTATTAGTAATCCCAATTCTTCTGGAAAAACCAATCACCCAGAGGCCATTTTTATATCTAATGATGCCACCACATCTAGCAATACCCGGTTTTCCAATAGTTGATCCTTCAGTGTTAGGCTTCACCCAGCCTATAGGAGGCCTTTCCTAAGGGATCCATTGGACCATTTTAAGGGTTGAAATTCTAGGAGATGAGGCACAATGAATGAACTCTACAGTTTGATTGACAATTTCTGCAACCAACTTTGGGTTTTGATTCTTCCTCTTGAACATGGCTTGGTTCCTGCTTTTCCAAATTTGCTAAACTGTAAAAGGAAAAATGGCTCTCCATAGGGGGTTCATAGGGAGATAACAATCCTTCGATTTACCATTCATAGTGAGCCACTCCTGAAGGTTACTTGCCTAGAAGGAAAGATTTGATGCTTTAATCCCCAACTACACCTAAAAAATGGGTTTAATTCAAGGACAATCTCGAATAGCATGAAGAATAGACTTTTGTTCCCCCTTGGCATATAGGGCATAAAACTTCATCTAGAATTCCTTTCCTCACAAGGAAATCCTTTACCCCAATGCTATTGAGTGTACACATCCAGAAAAGGTTTTATTCTAGGGAGAGTATCAGCTTTCCAAATCCATCCAACTAAGAAGATGGGATTAGAATCAGCCCCCATGGCAATACTGTAGGCACTTTTAAGTCAAAGTTTCCTTAGGGCGAGCCTGCCCACACTGTCTCTTCCTCTACAAGTAATCGTGATAGGAGTGACCTAGATCATCATCTTAATTTATTGGGGGGAGGTGGAAAGGAATCTGATCCCAATCCCATCTAGAATCAAGCATAACATCTTTTACCTTTAAATCAACTGCTTCTTGAGGTAATAGGCCATGGATAAGATGCTAAAGCAGGCCAAAACTTGTCCAATTGCCAATCCAGAAATTAAGATTGTTATCTCTTCCTACAATCCACTTACTGCTTTTGCTGAAGGTGTCCGACCCTTTTTTAATTGTTTCCCACACCTGGGAACAAGGAAGCCTCTCATCATTGCTAGAATTAATCATTATACGGGAGCAATACTTCATTCTTAAGACTTGGGCCTAGGAAGCCTCTTTTTTTATGTGAAACCTTAAGTTGAGTTTGAAAAGAAAGCAATATTCATACCCTTCGCCATTTGAAGACCCTGACCTTCTTCTTCTTTTGGCTTAGTTACATTCTGCCATCCAATCTAATGGATTTTTTGATTGATTTTGAAGATCCCTAAAGAAAATTCCGATTCATATGGTTAATTCCATCCAAAATTCTCCAGGGAAAGCAGAACACTACATAACATAGGATGGTATAGTTGACGAAGAGGCTTGAATAAGAACAGCTCGACCAACCAAGGATAGCATATTTGCTTTCCATCTTGATAGCTTTTGCTTCACTCTATCTAAGATTAAATTAGAATCATAGGAAGAAATTTTAGGTTGATTGATGGGAATGCCCAAGGTACTTTCCTAGGCACGAGGTGGAAGCAAACCCAAGAATGTCACAAAGAAATTCTCTAGTATCTCTATCCACATTAGGAGAGAAGTACAATCTTGACTTAGTATCACTTATTGTTTGTCTTGGTAAGCTACAAAATTCATCAAGAACATCTCTAATGGTAGAGCAATTAATGTAATTAGCTTTAGCAAAGAACACTAGGTAATCTATTAACAACAAATGAGAGAAAGTGGGGCCAGCCTTAACTGGTTGCCCGAGCTTTACACTGCATTTTTCTTCTATGAGCTGACCCAAGAAATCCATGCAAAGAATGAAAAGGTAAGGGGATAGCAGGTCTCCTTGCCTTATCCCTCTTGATAGATAGATCGGATCTAAGATTTTACCATTAAACATGGTTGAAGTTGAGACAGTGGACACGTAGCTCATGATGATGTCAATAAGGTCCACTGGCAAGTTTACTCTAAAGAGCATATCCCTTATGAAACTCCATTCTAGCTTGTCATACGCCTTCTTCAATTTGTTTTTTATTGCCATAAACCCCACTTTGCCTTTCTATTTACCAAGAGAGTGAATAATCTATTGAGATGTAATTGCATTATCGATGCCCTTGCTTTTCGAGAAAAAGGCCGTTTGAAGTGGAGATATGAGGTTTCCTAAAAAAGGTCTGAATCTAGCAAGGATAATCTTCTTCAAAATTTTGTAGACAGTGTTACACAAACTAATAGGTCTATAGTTTCCCAATGTCTCTGGACCTTGGATATTTGGAATAAGGGCAATGTGTGTTCTGTTAAGGTACTTGGGACTTTCCTTTTAGTAAAAATCTTCTTTACCTCTTCAACTATAGATTTTCCCATAGTGAGCCAAAACTTTAGGAAAAAACTTGAATGCAGCCCATCGGCCCCTAGAGCTTTAAAGGATTTTAGAGACCATAAAGCTATTTTTATCTCCTTCTCAGTAGCCACCCCATTAAGATTTTCCTTCTCCTACTCCGAAAGTCTAGCTTAGCACTGAGAACTGATAGGCACCGATCGAGAAGCACTGGAAAGAGAAGTAGTATAAATATTATTGAATCCACTTCTTATAAATTTTATGATATCCTTCTCCTCATGGATCCATTCTCCCATAGAATCTTTGATTGCTAGAATCTGATTTCTCTTTCTTCTCACTAGTGTCGACACATGGTAGAAAGTAGTGTTTTGGTCTCCTTGAATCATCCAATTAATTCGAGATTTTAAGGCCTAAAGCTCTTTTACTGATTAAGAACTATATCAAGCTCTCGAAGAAGCTCATATTCGAGGCTGAGAAGGAAGGTAAATGGCTTTATAGATACTTGCAGGTGCAAAGGAGAGTATGCCTTGGCCGAGTGGACTATGGCAGAGAAAAGTGAAGTCGCCACCTAGATTAGGTCTAGGAATCATATTGGGCCTTTTGGGCCAATCAGTTACATACATGGGTCCACATACCAGATCATGGATCCGAAATTTGGGTACGTCTTGGGAAGGTGTTAGGCACCCAAGATCACCCAGCTAGTGGGCCGGCCTCTATTATGTGTTGCTAGGCCATGTTTAATTAAATAGTTTATTAGGAGAGCCCTAATCCTTAACCTAAACATACATCATGCACTTAAAAAAATAAAACACAACATGTTAAAGATCACATTAAAATATAAAGATTACATCACAATTATATCCAAGGGCATTCAACACATCATAAAACGACAACATCAACAAGGCATTGATCAAGTATATTAATCACGTTCATCAATCAAGAAAGTTCATCATTTTCATCAACCAAGCCAAATGCATGTTCATGTAATTATGCATGACTTACCTCACTTATTTTGCTGCATCATAACATCTTAGCACCTATGCATCAATGCATGTTCAAATTCTCATGAATGTTCATGTGATTCGTCAAAGCATAAATCCTAATCACCAATCTATCAATTCAAGCATGTGAAACATGTTATTCTACTAACCATAGACCTAAACAGAGGATTAAAACTAATAAAAACACACAAAATAGCAAGATCCCTAAGTATGCGTGCACATACATGAAGTATGCGTATGCGTGCCTTGAGTATGAGTACGTATACATAAAGCATACGAATGCATACACGCCCAAAAACACAGTTTTAAAGCAGTAACAAAACAATAGTCAAACAAAACCTAGCATACTTCTAATATCTAATTCAACTGTTCATTCAAAGCATGTCAAGACACAGAAAAAAAAAAAAAAAACATATTTCTAAGCACGTATAGCAAATGAAACAAATTAAGAACCACGTGAATCCTATGTAGCAAAGTGAAAAATCATGGGAAAGAGGCTCACCTTGCTTTAGAATAATAGATTTGAGAATTTTTAACCGACCCCTCATTTCCTACAATACAAAGATTACATTGAGGACAAGAATAATCAAAAGAATACAACAATAATTAGTAATCACAACTTAAGAACAAAAGATTTTGAAAAAGGTTTTGAGAAATCAATTTAGAAAAATAGTTTTTACCTTAGAACTAACTAAAGAGAGGTTTTTAATTTGTAACAAATGTGCAAAGGTGCTGTGTGGGTATTTTAGAAAAGAGTATTAGGGTTTTAGCGAAGATGGAGACCAAAAAATAACTTTCTCTAACTAGGATTTTGACGGGAGACTTAAGATGAGTATTTATAAATTAAAATTAGGGTTTTTAGGGCTTTTCAATGATATTTGGATATCATCAAGGGACTATGGGCTGGCCCACAACATCATGATATTTTGGGCCCTTAAAACGAAGTTTTAAAACTTAGAAAATTGGCACAGGTGGCCCAAATTCAAATGGTCATAACTTATTCAATATAAGTCTGAATTAGGCACACTTTGTGTTGAAATTGATGCCCAAGATGTCCACTTTCCAATGAAAAGAACCTCTCTAAAAATTATTTGTGAATCAAAAGTTATTTTCAAAAAATTGAGTAAAGGTCATTTTTCAATATCGATTTCAAAGCGATTTGAACACTTTTAAGTTGTGATTGTTTCCAAACTATTGTGAACTCTTTAATTACCCTTGGTTTACATATGTCAAGCTCATCATTGGGGCTGGGAACCAAAATTCATTAATGGGTACAAAATGCGGTGTCTACAATACCGCTCGCTGACTACCATTAAGCCTTGCCATAATATTCTTTTTCTTGGAGAAAATGTTTCCAAATTGGGATTAGTTCCATATAGTTGCTTCATTCGTTAAAGAGTCTGTGGTATTTGAAAACCTAGGAGAATGGCTCCACACCTAAGAGACGATCTTAGGGAAGGTGACATTTGACAGCCATCAACTTTGGAATTTAAAAAGGCCTCTTTCTGTTTGTATGAACTCTCGGTTGCATTTCCAAAAGAATTGGGCAATGTTCTAAGTGGCATTTTATGAGATGAACAATTTTGGCCGTTGAGTACGTCAGACACTAGCTAGGATTTACAAAGAATCTATCCATCCTTTCTTGAATTAGATCTTAGATTCCCCTTCTGTTGGTCCAAGTAAATCAAGGGTCAGAAAACCTATATCTATCATGTTGTATATATCTAGACACTCTTTGAACAGGAGAGATCTATTTACACTAACAGCCCTCCCACCAAACTTCTCATCCTTCATAAGAGGATCATTAAAATCCCCAGCTATGACTTAGGGCATATTCTGAAGCTCTACAACTTTGGTCAGATTATTCCATAAAATGTGTCTTTTAGCACTCCTAGGACTAGCATATATAGCAGTGAACTACTAGCTAGACTTAAAGGTATATATCTTCACCATGACATGCATCTCTTGTTCCATATTGGATAGCAGAGCAACGTCCACCTTATCTGAATTCTAGAGGACCCAGAGCCCGCTGGCATATTCGTTGTTGTTTGTATGATGGATCCGTAGAAAGGGAGTCTGTCAGTAAACTATTGAGCCCTATCTCCCCCAATCTATGCTTCCATCACTTTTAAGATTACTGGATTGCGATTCTGAACCAACTCTCTAACATGACTCTAAAAGGAGGGCTTTAGAGTGCCCCTATAATTCCACACTAAAATTTTAATGACTAAGATATGCTCTGGGGTGAGACACTTATCAAAAGGTGGTAGGGACTTCCCCTCCTCCCTCAAGTTCCATATGATCCGCTTCAGCATCTTCTTCGTCCACCGCTTTCTCATAACCATCGTCAGATTGTGCTAGAGCATTCCCATCTTCATCTCCTGAGAAATCACATAAAGGTTGAATACCACAGTTGGCTGGAACACTTGTATTTGCTTCATGGTGTGTTTGCTTCCCATAAAAAAGGTGGAAATTGGTTAGATCTCCATCATCCTTCACTTTGATAGAAACTCTAAGGGATTCACTTCGCATAAGATGAGAATTGGTGATATCTAAGGTGGTGATTCCAAGACAACTTGTCATTCTTCCTCTAGCAATGGGGCATTTGTCTGAAAAAGCTACCACGAGTTGGTTGCTTCCTTCCAAGCTAGACCCAACAATGGTAGCGAGACCTCCTTCACACTCATCTCTTTCAGAGGAAAAATGAACTTCCATGTTGTCTGAAGTTTGTTGTTGAACCACCCTATCACTCGAGTTGGGTGAGTTTGCACGAATTTTAGCTAGCCCTACCTCCGGGATTTCCACTATGATTCCCTCTGAATTGATAGCCCACCTTTGGCAAGGGTGTGGCTGTGAGCTGAAGCTCAGAAGAAGCTTTCGGTTTTGGTTCACGATTTCCTTAGTTGTGGGCAGTTGACACAAAAGATAATGGTTTCTTTATATGGGGTAGATGAAGGGGATATATCTGTGGCATCCTTTGTGGAGAGTGGCGGTGCAATGGTAGAGAATGGTTTCTTTATATGGGGTAGATGAAGGTGTGCAATGGTTTTTTTTGTGCTTAATTGAGGTTTTTGGGTTGGACTTAAAGAGAGCTTTCCCTTTTCCAACTTGAAGGTCTAGATCCATTGGGTATTTCATGTTTGGGCTTGGTCCCAAGGGGCTCTAGGCCTATAGTGTGGGCTCTATTGTTATTTTTCGGATCACACCTTCTAGCTAGGCTCCCACTATGACCCTCGAGGGGGAGGGGGATAGTTTCCTTTTGGAGTCCTTGATGGACCCACTGCTAGGGTTAGCCTTTCCTGAATCACGACCTGTTCTCAAGCTAATCCTATCCTTCCCTTGTATTTGCAGGGAATGGTATTGCTCCTAAGCAAATGGGAACCCCCCTGTCCTATGGTTTCTTGACCCATTTTTCTTTCACGTTACCAGTACCTATGGACCGTAGATGTCCTCTTATACATCCTCATACACGTCCCTAATGAGGCCCTCCCTTGTCCATGGGTTGCCAAGGACACAATTTTTACATGAACGGATTCCCATCTCCCTTGCCACCTCAGTATCTACCGCTCTCGGCGTTGTCTCATGGCGAGTAGTGTATGGGTAGCTCTCCCTCCAATGACCCAATCTTGCATAGGCAAAACATAACTTATGAATGCTCTCATAGGTTACTAGCTACTCGAATTTCCCAATCTAGATTGTGGTTACAAGAGGTCTATCCAATCTATCTGGACAAATAGTCTAGGAAACCTACCTTTATCCTTAGATGCAGTATGTGTGTCCAATTTTAGGACATTTCCAATGGTTCTTCCCATCTGATGGAGAGCTTCAGCATTTTAATACTCAATTAGAAGTTCATTAAGCCTAATCCATACATCCACCAAAGAGACATTGGCTGTGGATGGTTTGAAGTTTGGTTTCCAAGGTCTGATTGAAAGGAAGTGTACCCCAATGAATCAAGGTCCCCTCTTTAGAACAGATATATAGTTCTCCTTCAAGGAGAACTGAGTCAGAAAGAAGTCATGTCCCAAGTCTAACAAGGTAAATTACATCTACCACCCATGTGGTATGCCCAAAAAGCATTGAGCTGCTATGTACTTAATTTTGCAAGGCTCATCTCTCTTGTGGTAAGCTCCCTGAGATATTTTTATCAATTTAAACCGGTTTTGATAAGTGAGAAGTGCCAATATCAATTACGAGGATAAGTTGAAACAAAAGACCATCGTAGTCTAAAGCTTATGCCAAGTGAATATATACAAACTCAAATAAGGATTGAAGAAAAACATTAGGGGGCACTTGGTTTGATTAATGCTACATCAGTGTAGTGCTACATCAAGCGTAATGCTAGATTCATGTAATGTGATTAAGGGTCCGTTTGGTTGGAGGAGTGGAAAAGTGAGAGAATGAAAAATTGTGAGAGGATGGAAAAGTGGGAGGATAGAAAATATTTGGTTTTCCCTCTTGTGTGTTTGGTTGGAGGGATGGAAAAGTGGGAGGGTGGAAAACTCTTTTGTTTGGTTGGAGAGAAAAAGGGAAGGATAGAAAATGTAATTTAAATAAATTGACTATTATACCCTTATTACATAATATGTGAGGGGTAGGTGAGAGGGTATTTGTGTAAAATGGATTTCTCATCACTTTTCCCTCATTTTCCTCCCAATTTGGGAGGATAAAAAAGTGGACCCAGGGGGGAAAACTTTTTCCCCTATTTTCCGTCTCTCCTATTTTCCTTCTTCAACCAAACAGTGGAAAACAACATTTTCTACCCTATTTTCCTCTCCCTATTTTCCATCCTCCTTGTTTTCACCCCAACCAAACACACCCTAAAGGAATGCAACATTACTGGTTCATTACTTGAATTCCCATCACATTCCAAATATGTAATGTTGCTTTATTTGGTTAATTTCCATAAATGTCCCTTGAAGTAACTTTACCAAATTTTATAAAAACATTTTTATAAGTAACCAAAAATTACTAATGAAAAATATTTTTATATTTTGATTTATTTTCCTCCACTTTCTACCCAACTAAACAACCCATACAACTTAGATTGGAAGAAAAAAAAATAATTTTCTTTCTCTTTCTCATCAACCAAACTATAATCACAATCCTCCATTTCATAATAAAATAACAAGAAAACATCCAAACCACATTCCATTTTCACTTTCTCCAATTTTCTCACAAAACAAACACTTTCCTAGATTTTCTCACAACCCAAACAACTCAGATTTAAGACAAATTGAACAAAATTTTCTCAAATCCTCCCACCACCACCACCGCCACACAAACCACCATGGACGACTGTGACAAAGCTCCCAACCAACTCGTTCATCACCTCCTCCATGGACCCACACCTGCACCACCATAAATCTTAAGATTTCAGCTTCGATTCAATGATCTCTTCATCTTGATTCCTAGCACCACCAAATCGGAGAAGACAATGTGATAGTAAAGAAAGAAAGGAATTTAAAATTCACAAAGCTAGAGAGAGAAATAGAGAGAGAGGAGTAAAATCTTGCATGGTGGTTTGTGATGGAGGGGGCAAAGAGAGAGGGACGGCCATGGATTGATCTGAAGAGATAGGGGCTAGGGTTTCAACTTTGAATGGGATGAGAGAAAGGCTAGGGTTTGAATTTGATATGAGATAGAGAGAGGTTGGGGTTTGATGAGAGAGAGGAGGCTAGGGTTTAATAAATTTATAGTAGGATAATTTTGTAAATAAAATTTATTAGTAAGGGTAGTTTTGTCAATTGCTTAATTATTATATTCTCCCACAATAGGTGATGTAAGATTACCCTCATTTAAGAAGGTGATGTGATTAAGGTGATATGATGCATTTTGTAATCTTGCATTACCTTAATGTTAGAAAAAATTAAGTGAACCAAACACCTCAATATCACATTACCGTAATATGTATCACATCAATGACACATCATAGCAAACCAAACACTCTTTTAGAGAGAAATCAAATATGTGGGGGTAGACCAATTTATTTCTTTATTTTTAAAAATTCTTTGTCAATAAATAATATTGGCATTTACTGCATTACCGCATTTTATTAAAGTTAACAGAAATGCCTCATGAAACAAACTACATAGGGGATAAATATCACAAAATAAAGCACATAGTAAGTCCATGTATCTTGGATCCAACCTCTGATCCAAGAAAGTAACCTTATGCTAATTAAATGAATTCACAATGGCTAAGTGACTAACTCAAGGGCCATCCTATTAATGTCATTATCTTAGTTACGTTATTATCAATTTTCAATTCAAAGGTGTCTCTCTATCGCTAAGAAAATGAGGTCTTTTCTTTCTTCTCCAAGGCAGTAGAAGTTTTTAGGTTCCTTCTTTAGAAGGAGAGTTTTGTTTTCTTGGGGTAACAAGTTTACCTCCAAAGCTTGTGGTACTGTGTTTTTGTTTGGGGTATGGGGATACTTTTCTTGGTCTTTTCTTTTTTCTCTTTTTTTGGTCTCGTACTATGGAGGATTTAGCAAGTCAATGGAACAATTTTTCCTTGTCGGAAAGGGAAACAGATGGTTTTACCCTCTCCAAGGAACAACGATCTGGGGAATTTCTCCTAGCTGCAAAATTCTTAACTCCTCGTTTCTTGAACTTGGAGGCTATGGCTCGAACTTTCAAACAGCTATGGCGATCAACAAATGGGTTCAAGATCCGAAATCAAAGTGACCACATGGTGGTTTTTGTGTTCGATAATCTTAAAGATATAGATAGAATCCTTCAAAACCAACCATGGAGCTTCAACAAACACCTTGTGATGCTGCTGAGATATAATTCAGATAGTCTGGTTCAGGATTTGGATTTCTCAAAAACATTTTTTTGGGTGCAGGTTCATGATATCCCAATTCGCTATTTGACAAAGGAAGTAGCTAAGAATATCTGTGAAACTATTGGGGAAGTCCACAAATCGACGAGGGCAGTAACTGATGAGGGTGGTTATTTTATTCAGGTGAGAGTAGTGGTTGATATAACCTTACCTTTGTGTCGAGGGAGGGTGATTACGCTGTAGAGTGGAGCTAAGAGTTGGGTTTGTTTCAAGTATGAGCGTCTTCCAAACCTCTATTTTTGGTGCGGGTGGCTCGATCATAGTGATAAAAATTGTGAATTGTGGTTACGAAGTAAAGGCACTCTTACATCGGATCAACAACAATTCAATTCTGACCTGAAGGCAGCCTCGTACACTTCAACTGGACGGGATGTTATTGTGGTGCTTGGTTTTTACGAGAACAAATCTCCTTTCACGCGAAAAGCTTACCAAACGGCAAGGATGAGGGCGGAGGCTACGGTGGCAGAAATGGTGGCTAGCCAACCAGAGATGGCTCAGGCAAATATGGAAACTGAAGTGAGTGATTGCATTACTGCCAATGGAGTGTCGGTTACAAAAGAAGGGGAAGTTGGTGATATGTTATAGCCGAGTATGATTGAGGAATTAACTTCGCCAGTTGTTACCAATAAGTTTGTGGAAGCAAGTCGTGTTGAAAGTGAGACAAATAAGGAAAAGGAGTTAAGTCCGAAGGCAGGCAATAAGGAGAATTTATTTGATATTCAAATAAAGGAGATAGATATAAAATTGGGAAAGTTTGATGAGGGTTCGGATTCTATGGGGTGCACTTTAAAGTCTTTTAAGGCAAAGAATAATTCCATCCCAAAATGGATTATTCCCAAGAATGGCAAGGGTTCACGCAAGTCAGCTAAAAGATCCTCAATGGAACAAATTGAAGCAGACTTAATTGTAAACTCAGAAAATTTAGGTAACCTTATTCTTACGGGCACTCAAAGAACATGGAAAAGATTAGCCCGTGAGAAAGCAAAAGAGATTAAGGCAGAGAGCAAACCAATATGTGGGAAGAGAGGTGGGGTGGTTCATCTTGAGTTACCTTCAAAGCGTAGAGAGGCTTCAAAAGATGATGGTAGTTTATCAAACTCAATGGTGGAGGCTGAGAGTCAGCCCCGCCAGTCATAATGAGTGTCTTAGTCTAGAACTGTCATGGGCTTGGGAACCCATGTACAGAGACCGAGCTTGCAGATTTAGGGCGGGCAAAAGATCCCTTTGTCATGTTTATAGCCGAAACATGGGCAGATGAAGAAAACTAAAAATTATGTTGTGGAGAAAAAATTTGGGAATATGGTCTTTGTCCCAAGAACAAGTAGGGGAGGTGGTTTAGTTTTTTTCTGGAGATCGACTACTGATACAACTGTGGAGGGCTTAGGCACAAATTACATCGATGCAACATTTCAAGAAGAAGATAGGGCAGGGATTGGAGTGATTATTAGAGATTGCCAAGGTAAGGGCTTGGCACAATGGTCTGAAATCATCCCTCTCCCCCTAGCTGTCGTAGAGCTTGAAACTTTCTTTGCGTCGAAGGCTTTACAGTGTGCTGCTGATCTGAGTTCGAATGATGTCATCCTAGAGGGAGATTCAGAGATTGTTATAAATGCTTTGAATGAAGATCCACACTCTTTGGCATCCTTTAGTTTACCTATTCAAGATGTTAAATGTTTTGCAAATTTATTTCATTGTATTAGGTTTTCACATGTTTGTAGAGAAGGAAATAGTGTAGCCCACAACCTAGTTCGACATGCACGACATGTCACTGGTTTTCAAGTGTGGATGGAAGATGTCCCATCGCACACCATTGCTACTTATCAGGCAGATTTGCCTACTATTTAATAAAGTTCATAGTCTTGATTCTAAAAAAAAAAAATTTTCAATTGAAAGTTATTAAATGTAGATTGGACTTTCCCGCAACAACCCAATTAGTTCACCGGGTGAAAAAATATTTGACATTCCTTCTTCAGAAACCAACACTATTGTTGATTTTAGGTGATGAGATTACTAGATGAATTAGTGGATTATTGGTTGACCCGCATGTTTATTAAATATTAAATAAAATTTATAATTTTTATATTTTGATAGAGGTATTTTTGGCACATAAAAAAGTCTTCTTAATCCTTGGATCCGCTAGGAGGAAACGTCTTTTTTTGTCACAAGCCAAGGGTTCTTTTGCTATAAGGTCATGCCATTTGGACTGAAGAACGCAGGAACTGAAGGAAAAATCTGGTTTTGTATCTCATACAAAACACACAGCGGAAGCAACAAACAATGATCTATTTCATTCATGATTGATAACGTGCACAATGTAAATTTCAGAATTTAAGAACAAGATAGCGTACCTTGGTGTGGAGAAATTCAAAACAAAGATTAGAAGCACTTGGGAACACTTTTAATCTTCACTCCAATTCCACTTTATGCCCAAGATGTGTGGTCTCTCAATCAGTTTTTCAAAGGAGAATGAAAGTGTGTCTCACACTCTCTCACACACCGTTTCTTTTTCTTTTCTCTCTTTTCACTAATCTCTAAAAAAAATTATGTATGTTTCTCCCTTTATAACTAACTGATTATCTAATTGGGCTGGCCTATTGGGCTTTTCCAATTGGGCTTTAGTGTGTGGCTTGGAGTGGGACCAAAAGGAACCAATAAGACACTAGCTCCAATGGGCCTTGGGCTTTTCCGTCAATTCTTGACAAGTCCAAAGTTACCATTAATTATATTTAATACCACTATATAAATATAATTGCACTCTAGGTCTTATTAATAAATTATATCCCAAGACTTTATTATACACGTAACCCCTTCATAAAATATTCGTAGTAACACAAAGTCATAAATGTAGACTGCCACTTTGTAAATTACTACATCTTATCCTTGAGTACCCGATTTAATTCTTTAAAGTTATTCATTATATATTTATGAAATCCAATTTCATAAATATATACTTTAGTAATTTCTTACTAAAGTGGTTAGGCCTAACTCTCTGAATAACTGAACCCATTAAACTTATCTCAAGGGAATATTTTATATCTCCATCAAGAGACTATGAATTCCATATTGAGAATATATGTTCCATCAACACTAAATGTGGCTGCCCAACATACTGAGGTTTTGACCGTCAATTTAGATCTCACTCCTAATATATCAAAGCAACCTATACCTCATGATCAGGTCCATTATTCTCTCAGGATTAAGAGTTCATGTAAATAGAAGTCGTGAGATTTATTATTCATTTGACAGTCATTATGAGAATAATAAATCTCACAGCGGTCCTGTTCAATATGTCTTAACTCTTAAAACATATCAACTAGAAGTCACCACTTCCATGATCAAGACAAATCATCTTAGTTGACACGTTATAGTCTTCGTAGATGAAATGCCCAATTTCATCACCGACTACGAACTATAAATTCTAGTTTACAAAGAACTTGTGATTTACATCTTCTGTGACTTTTCACATAAATCACATACAATGCATCTCGTGGACTATATGATAATGTCCCATATTCATGTTACCATTATTTTAGATAATAATAAAATAACTTTATCAATCACAATATTAAGTCATACATCATGTCATACATAATATCATACATAGTATCATAAAATAGGATTTAAGGGCACTAATCCTAACAGGAACGACATATCAAAATTTTGTGAACAAGATGTTTGTCCAGAAGATTGGACGATACGTTGAAGTATACGTAGATGACATGCTTGTGAAAAGCAAGGAGGAAGATCACCATCTAAGTGACCTTCAGGAGACATTTGAGATCCCTCATCTTTACAATATGAAGCTCAATCCCAGCAAATGCGTATTCGGGTGTCATCGAGAAAATTCCTTTGCTTCATGGCATCCCAACAGGGCATTGAGGATAACCCCAACAAGAATTAGGCCATTATAGAGATGACACCTCCAAGGAACATCAAATAAGTACAGAGTTTGAATGAAAGGGTCGTAGCCCTCAATAGGTTCGTCTCTAGAGCGATGGAGAAGTGTTTGCCATTCTTCAGGAGACTGAAAAAACCTTTAAGTGGACCAATGAGTGTCAGAAGGCATTTGGTGAGCTGAATACATACCTCGTGTTTCTGCCATTACTCAACCCATCCAAGCCCAATGAAGAGCTCTCCCTCTACCTAGTTGTATCCCCCACGGCCATCAACTTAGCCTTAATTCAAGAAGAGTATCACGTGCAATTACTTGTGTACTACACTGGCCGAGTGCTTAGAGGGGCATAAGAGAAATATCCTCCCATGGAAAAATTAGCTTTTTTTACAACCGCCTACAAGCTTAGGCCATATTTTCAAGCACACACTATAGTAGTCTAGACAAAAGAACCTCTACAAAAGACCATGAACAATCCGGAGGCAGCCAAATGACTCGTTTTATGGGCAATAGAGTTGAGTGAGTTCGATGTACAACATCACCCAAGGAATGCAATTAAAGCCTAGGCATTGGCTGACTTCATTGCTGAATTATTGTAGATCCTAAGGGAAGAAAATGAGCACGCTGACTGTCTGGCCAAGGCATCATCTACAATACAAATGGCCGTCGACAATCAGGTACTTCCCTTCATCCAATATTTTCCCTGCTATTGAGGAAATAAATGTACAGGTAATCCTAACTGGAGTTGACTAGATGACTTCAATCGTCTCCTACCTCAAAAATGATATGGTACCGTAAGACCACAACGCTTCCTAAAGGCTGAAGGTTTGAGCATCGCGTTTTGTGCTGATGGGAAAGGTGCTTTACAAAAGAGGTTTCTCCCACCCTTACTTGAGGTGTTTAGTTATTGACGAAGCAGACTACTGTTTGTATCACATGTTTTTATCGCATACAAAACATACGTAGATGAAAATTAACGGATTACTTCATTTGCAATTGATAACATGTACTATGTAAATTTAAGAATTCAAGAACAAGAGAGCGTACCTTGTTGCGGTGAAATTCAAAACAAAAGATTAGAAGTACTTGGGAACACTTTTAATCTTCAATCCAATTCCACTTAATGCCCAAGAAATGTAGTCTTTCAATCAGTTTCTAAGGGAGAATAAGAGAGTGGCTTACACTCAGATACACATAATTTCATTCCTTGTTCAACATTCACATGAAAATCTATATGTTTCTCCTCTTTTAATTAACTGATTATCTAATTGGGCTAGCCTTTTGGGCCATTCCAATTGGGCTTTAGTGTGTAGCTTGGAGTGGGACCAAAAGGGAACAAATAAGACTCTAGCTCTAATGGGCCTTGGGCTTTTCTGTCAACTCTTGACAAGTCCAAAGTTACCATTAATTATATTTATTACCACTATATAAATATAATTGCACTCTAAGCCTTATTAATAAATTATTATTGCAAGAGTTTATTGTACATGCAACTCCTTCATAAAATATTTGTAGTAAAACAAGGTCATGAATGTAGATTGCCACTTTGAAGATTACTACATCTTAATCTTTGAGTACCCAGTTTAATCCTTTAAGTTATTCATCATATATTTATGAAATCCAATTTCTACATGGTCATTGAAATTATTGTTTGATGAAAACTAATGTTGATGTTATGATGTTGTTTAAATTTGATGTTAAATATGTCTTAACTCTTAAAACATATCAACACATCAACTAGAAGTTTCCACTTCCATGATCAAGAAAAATCATCTTAGTTGATATGTTATAGTCTTTGCAGATGAAATGCCCAATTTTATCACCGACTACGAACTATAATTCTGAATTTACAAAGAATTTGTGATCTATATCTTCTGTGACTAAATCACATACTATGCATCTCATGGACTATATGATAATGTCCAAATATTCTTGTTACCATTATTCCAGATAATAATAAAACAACTTTATTAATCACAACATTAAATCATACATAATGTCATACATAGCATCGAAAAATAGGATTTAAGGGTAATAATCCTAACAACTATGTCATTAGAGAAGTCCACAAGGGGGTGTTGTAGACATTGCATTTTTTACCCCTTACGACTCAGGCTCCCGTTCGTCAATGATGGTAGTACTCTAAAGCCCAAGGTTGGTTTTGGGCCCGATCAGACACGATTTGACTTGAGGAAGGTTTTCATGGAAAATATATCTCTTTAATGAGCTAGACAAAACTATTTTTGGAAAATAAAGGCCATGGAAACCCGCATGCCTCAATCTTGCGTACAGAAGCTTCATTTATGCGTACGCATACATGAGCATGCATACAAATGCTAAGGTTCCAGAAGCTATGAAAGACAAGTTTTTGCATTAAGATTGAGGCTTAGAATGAATCCCACAATGTCTGGGAGCTGTTCCGAACCCCCATTTTCTCAATATAAAAAGCTATATACTTGGTACCTTTCCAAAACACAAAGAAAATCCTACAAAAAAACCTAAGATTCACTAGAAATAGTGAATCAAAGAGGGAGTTTTTCATGAAGCATCCTCAAGTCAATTTTCTTTTGATTGAGACCCTTTCTGATCTTAGTCTTTGAGTTTTGAAGTTTACTAATCAATTTTGTTTGGTTGTGAATAAATTTGATTGAGGGGAACGGTCAAAATCAAGCCAAAAAGCTTTTGGTTTTTAGGTATAAGTTCTAAACTTTCTTTTTTCATTTCCTTACTTTTCTTGTTTTAATCTTCCTATTTTCTTTGTTTTTCTTGCTTATTTATGTTGTGATATGTTTGTTTAGCTTAGGCTTTCTCTGTTTTATCGTTGAAAGCATATTAGGTTGGTAGATTTTTCTTTTTAAATTTCTTCTCTGTTTCTTTGTTCTTGCTGTTTCTGGGTTAGGGTTCTGGGCATGTACGCTTATGCATGCTCTCTGCATGCATACACATACTTGAAGTCTGCATAAGCATACAACTGGGCTGCATAAGTAGGCCCTATGTATGTGTACGTGTACTCAAGCCCAAAAACCCTAATTCAAGCCTTTTTTGTTTTTGTTTCTTTGTTTCTCTTATTTAACATGCTTTTGCTTTACTTGAGTTTATATTTATAAGTCTTTGCTTCTCTGTTTGTGTGTTAATTTGTCCTTCACATGCTAGATTAGGGTTTTATTTCATTTTATTGCTTTGCCATGGACATGCATATGATATGACCATGCATTGATGCATAAGTGTTGTGATGCAGTGAGGTAAGTAATGTAAGTCATGCATTCACATAAACATGCATCTTTGAATATGATGATTGGTCTCCTTGATTGATGAATGCCATGATGCTATGTTTGAATGATTGCATTTACTTGATTATTAAGTTGATGTTTTTGCCTTGTGATATACTTACTGCCTTGGATGAAATAGTATGATATGGATGATAGATGTATGCTAGGCTTGATGTGATTTGCCATGATGGATGTATGTTAGTGTGTGTGTTAGTTTAAGATGCAATATTGAACATGTCTTTAATGAGATAAGACGTAAGACACAATAAGTGAAAGTTAACCTATGGGTCGGACGGTCTTGGGTGCCTCACATCTTTCCAAGCCGTAACTAAACTCCGAACCTATACTCTGGTAGAAAGATCAGTCCTTCCATGTAAGGGCGCTACATACATGGTTCTTAGGCCATAAAACTAGGTGGTGAATCCATTACATTTTTCTTTGCCCCAACCTATTTAGCCAAGGCGTACTCCTCCCTGTTGTGCCCATAGGTTTGTAGAAACCACATGGGGGCATGGTCATTAGTTCATAAGCACATACACATAGAATACTATTAGCCTACCATGCAGAAGGATGCCTAGTTCTACGTGAAAGCGTACGATAACTACCAACGATTTAGCAACATCATAAGGTAACCGTCAGAAAAGCTCACTCCGATGAGTGCCCCATGGCCCTTCACTTAATAGGGACTCAACATCATGGGACCATTCCTTACAGTGATATGACCGATCTAGTTCCTTGTCAAAGGAATCGACTACTTCAGCAAATAGGTATAAGCAGAGGCACTAGCCACCATCACAGAGAAGAATGTCCAAATCTTTGTCTGGAGAAGCATTGTCTGCTGGTTCGAGATCCCTAGAGTCTTTGTATAGAAAAATGGAAAGCAGTTTGTCAACGATGAGTTCAGAAACTTTTGCCAACAATTGAGGATTAAGAACCACTACTTTTCTCGCCTGCCCACCCACAGGCCAATGTATAGGTTGAGGTTACAAATCGATCATTGCTCAAGGTAATCAAGATTTAGCTTAAGGGGGAAAAGGAGACCAGATGAACTGCCAAGCGTCTTATGCGCATACAGGACAACAGCGTGAACACCTACAAGTGAGACACCTTTCTGCCTTGCATTTGGGAGTGAGGTCGTCATTAGCAAAAGAAGGGCTAGCAAGCTACAAAATAGATTATTACTGTTGGAAAAACACATGGAAAATATGTGTTTGTATCTCATACAAAACATGCGTAGAGGAAAATAAATGGATCTACTTCATTCTTAATTGATAACATGTACTATGTAAGTTTCAAAATTTAAGAACAAGAAAGCGTACTTTGGTGCGTTGAAATTCAAAAAAAAAGATTAGAAGTACTTAGGAACACTTTTAATCTTCACTCCAATTCCACTAATGCCCAAGAAGTGTGGTCTCTCAATCAATTTCCAAGGAGAGAATAGGAGAGTGTCCAACACTCACATACAAACCATTTTATTCCTTGTATGTTCTTAATGAAAACACTTATGAAAAGAGACTTATAAAATTCTGTATGTTTCTCTCCTTATATATAACTGATTATCTAATTGGGCTAGCCTTTTGGGCTAATCCAATTGGGCTCTAGTATGTGGCTTGGAGTGGGACCAAAAGGGACCAATAAGACACTAGCTTCAATGGACCTTGGGCTTTTCTGTCAATTCTTGACAAGTCCAAAGTTACCATTAACTATATTTAATACCACTATATAAATGTAGTTGCACTCTAGGCCTTATCTATAAATTATATCCCAAGACTTTTTTGTACATGCAACCCCTTCATAAAATATTCATAGTAATACAAAGTCATGAATGTAGACTTCCACTTTGAAGATTACAACATCTTAATCCTTGAGTACCCGGTTTAATCCTTTAAGTTATTCATCATATATTTATGAAATCCAATTCCATAAATATATACTTTAGTAACTCCTTACTAAAGTGGTTGGGCACAACTCTCTGAATAACCAAACTCATTAAACTTATCTCAAGGGAATATTTTGTATCTCCATTAAGAGACTATGAATTCCATCTTGAGAATATATGTTCCATCAACACTAAATGCGGCTGCCCAACATACTGAGGTTTTGACCATGATTAATAGATCTCACTCTTGATATATCAAAGCAATCTACATCTCATGATCTGGTCCATTATTCTCTCAGGATATAGAGTTGATGTAAATAGAAGTAGTGAGATTTATTACTCATTTGACAGTCGTTAGGAGAATAATAAATCTCACAGCGGTCCAGTTCAATATGTTTTAACTCTTAAAACATATCAACATACCAACTAGAAATCTCAATTTCCATGATCAAGACAAATCATCTTAGTTGATAGGTTATAATCTTCGCAGATGAAACGCCCAATTTCATCACCGACTACGAATTACATTTTTGAGTTTACAAGGAACTTGTGATTTACATCTTCTGTGACTAAATCACATACAATACATCTCATTGACTAAGATAATGTCCCATTAGTTCATTTATAGATAGTCTCATATAATTAAATATTTTAATTATTAATAACATGCCAATAAATTGAATTTTAGGGCATAAACCCCAACAATTATGATGAAGGAATGAATGAAAAAGGGATATGCCGACACTTGGATCTGCTAGACGAAGTTAGAGCGACGGTTGAATAACGGATGGCTTGCTACTAGGACCTTATGGCCAAGCGCTACAATACCAAGCTCAAGCCTCAACGCTTCAACATCGGGGACCTCATCCTAAGAAAAGTGACAACAATTACTAAATATCCCATATAGGGAAAACTAGGCCCTAACTGGGAAAGACCCTATAGGATCGTTGATTACTACAGAAAGGGCACTTACCACCTAGAGACGCTTGATGAACAAAGGCTACACCACCTTTGGAACACCAAGTATTTAAGGAGATACTACCATTAGAGCATCAACTACAAACTATGTTATTGCTTTTGTTTTAAATTTAGTTAAGTAGGCCATTAAGTTTTTCATTTTTTCAAATTTCGGAAACTTTAAAGGAGCTATTCTTGAGAAATTATCAGAGTACAACATGCAAAAACTGAGTAAAAATCTAAGTCCTACTCACAAGGTGGGGCGACGACCAATGGTATCGACGGGTACATGGCCCTTCATAAAATTCTGGGTCTTAACTATAGGTTGGACCAATGACCAAAAATACTGTTGGGAACATGGTCTATAAAATTTAAAGTCCTACCTATAGGGTAGATCGACGACCAATGATACCGATGGCTACATGGTCCTTCTTCAAATTCTAAGTCCTACCTATGGGGTGGACCGACGACTGAGGACACCAATTGGCAGTTGGTCTTCCATAAAATTCTAAGTCCTACCTACCGGGTGGGTCAATGGCCAATGTCACTAACGGATACCTGGTCCTCTATAAAACTCTAAGTCCTACCTACAGGGTGGACCGACAACTAAGGACACTGATGGGTGTCTGTTCTTTCATAAATTTCTAAATCCTACCTATCAGGTGGACTGATGATTGAGGACACTGAGGGGTGCCTGTTCCTTCATAAACTTCTAAAACAAGGCACTTAAAGTCGACAGATACAACATGCATTGAATGAGGAATTTAAAGCCGATAGATATGTTCAATAAAGCGTTTAAGGCGGACAGGTACGTCACCCATTCAACAAAGCATTTAAAGTTGAAGAATACCACATTCATTCACACATGAACAATATGTATAAAAAAATAAACAGCATAAGTGTATAAAAACCTCGTCAAAACCCAACGAGGGAATAAATTTTCATTTGTGCCAAAACAGGGCACCCAAACTGTTTTCAAGTTACTTGGAAAAAAAAATGATAGCAAAAAAGAATTGGATTACAAAATTGATCAAACAAGAGGAGCGTTGGGTACGACTGGGCCTTTAGTGGTAGTTTGCCCAACGGTCTCCCCTTCCATTGGACCGATGGTATCTCCTTCCTTTGGACCATTAGCTTCCCCATCTTCAACCTCGGCAGTTACATTACCTCTACCATGAGTCGGCGGGACTGAAGTGTCGATCTAAATTTGATAAAAGTCCAAACCATGGACAAGGAGGATGGCTTGCTTGCAAAAGTCCTTTAAGCCTTCACCATATTGGGCCCCCAACTTGTTGAAATAAGGTTGGGAATCTTTAAAATCCTCATCGGCATTGGCATTCACTTTGTCAACATGCTCATGAAGAGTAGTCAACTCAGTCGTCAGGTTGGAGTTTGCTTTGGTCAGCTCTTTAACCTGATGGGCACTCCCCCCAAACTGGCTCACCTTGGCCTTCTAATCTTTGACCTTGCCATTAAGGAGACAGACGGCCTCCTTGTATTTCCTTAATAATTTTGCCATTGGTGGCCAGCCAAGTCCTTAGGTGCTTGACCAACGCCTCCTAAGCAGCGCACCTGATCTGAAGAGCACGCATCCTAACCAAGGCTTGAGAGAAATGGACGGTTGATTAGACTTAAAATGCATCTAAGGAAAATGAACATGAAAATCAAGATAAAGAATAACCCTCGTCAGATAAAAAAGACCGAACTCCCCTAAGGACTCTGTCTCATGCTCTGAGCATTTGTCAAGATCCAAGATCCGCGCCTTGATAACTAACTGGATTGTCTAGACGACATATTGTTTTTTCCTTACCAGTAGGGTGGTGGTTGAATGGTCGACAGGGCCTTGAGAAGTCATAAGACCCTTACCCACGCCATGGTGAGGGGGCTCAAGAGTCTTTTGGGAGGTACCTACTTGATTTGGATGGACCGGGGGGGGGGGGGGTTGATGCCTTCTTAGCTGGGCATTCATCATCACTCATATTCTTCCTCTTTTGACCCACCTTGGTTAGGGGGGACAGACGATCCACTAGACTGAGCTTGGGCAGTTGGGGCCTTCTTCACCTCTAAGGCCCTCTTTTTCCCAATATCCATCTCTAAAACAAGAACACGTGTTCAAATCTGACGAATCAAGCACCAATACAGATGAATGAAGTAAGCCAATGAAGGAAAGGAAAACTTCTTGAGACGAGCTTGGACATCCAATTGTTTGGCTTTGTCTGTCGGTATGGATCCACCACAAAAGGCGTGAAGACTGTTAAGAGTGACTAAGTCCTTCCACCCTTTTACCTCGAGAGGATTTGAAAGAATACACTGAAGGAAGTCTTCTTGCTCCTTGCTGATCGTCGGGCGTTCCTAGGCTGAAATATTAACAAAAGATATGGATTATGAAAAAAAAAAGAAAAAGAAAAAAAAAGCTGATAGACAAAATAGAAAATAAGGATCGATGACTTACCAGACTTATCCAAAATGCCCTATATATTATCATACCCACTGGGCATACTATCCCATTTGTTAGGCCTACACACCCAGTTTGAGCCTTGTACAAAGAAGTACCTACTCTTCAAATAAGGATTGGAATCAAACGTCTCAAACACTAACTTTAATGTCACCTTGTGACATATAAAATTGTAGAAACCCTTCGACGCTGCAATCTGCTATGGTCTGTAATAGTAAAAGAATTCATCGAGGGTGAGCCTGCAATAGGCCCCACTCATTTGACCTCACAAAACTTCAGCTCCAAGGAATATCCTCTATGCAGTTGGGGAAATTTGGCAGACAAATACACCTGAGTAATCTGCTAGCCGACGATGTAATTCAGCGAGGGGCAACCTCAAATCCGCTATGAACATAGCTTCATAGAAGCTGACGTCCGTGGTTGTCCCCGCATAACACTTTTTCCCCTTCTTTGCCATCCGTATGGGAACGTCATCAGAAATTTGGAAGTGAGAACGGAGCTTTCCAAAGACATCCTTCTACATTTTTGGAACATAGTTGTTCATCAACTTGATATGAGAAAGGATGAACGTCCTAAAATTTTCGCCCGAAGGGCTAGTGGTCTCTTCCTCTTCCTCTTCCTTTTCCTCAAAAGAATGGGCCGATGATTTCCTCTCTTGGGAGCCAGTAGGATCCTTTGCCATGGATTCATAACCCGATAGATAGGCCACATCATTGACTGCAACAAAATAGACTGATGACGAATGTTCACTCATCGCTTTACTACCACTTGACATCCTCTCACCTACAAGTGATGAATGAATACTAAGCATCTACTCATATGAGGACTAAGCGTTAGACCAATGGCTATTTAAGTAAAAAAAAAATAATACAAGTAGGAATGAAAAGCATATAGATACAAAGATGAAAGGGAACTTGCATGATAATACCGATGGAAAAAGGCAAGTGCAACAGATGGATCTTGGAAATGGCAAGTAGGCTCAAAAAGACAATGAATAGACAAGAGCTTTATTGAGTGCAAGGGAGTAAAAACAACTAAATAAAATGTCTTTGATATACTCTGCGGTCCGTTGGCCACCCCGATGTATAACGGAGTTGGGGACAGCTGATAAGGGTATTTTTGGCATATAAAAAAGTCTTCTTAATCCTTGCATCCGTAAGGAGGAAATACCTTATCTGTGGTTCGTCTGGAAAAACTTCCCACTCCACCTCCTTTATGCCCCGATGGTATAAGCGCCATCCTCTCCTTGAACGACCACCTACTTCCTAGAAGACCCGTCAAGGACTCATATTTAGTCTCGTCGGGCATTACGCGTGTAAACTCAAATGCATGGTTGGCATGTAATCCCAATGGTGACATTCGTGGATGGATGCGTACCAACTTGACAAACAGCCACGCATGAGCCTGGCGAATGGAGGTGTGTGGACCCAATGTATGGACAAGTGTAAGCCTAGCGGTTGAACATGCTGGGCCCCACAAACCTTTTTGTGTGTTCTCCACTCATGTATCCTTATATGGAAATAACTTGCACACCATGCCTAAAAACCCCGCAACACATTCATGTCTTCCCTATATGGAAAGAGGAGCCCTGAAATCTCGGAGCCTTAACTTCAAATCTTCTCTACAAGGAACATTTTTACATTCAAGGGATCCTAGCAAGTCCTACATCATTATATAAGCACCAGCCCTCCTTTCCATTAAGGTACGTGCAAATTCCTAACTCTCACACTACTGAGTTATTGGGGATTTTTTTTTATTTATTTATTATCAATGACTTAACCTTCGAAGGGTCTTTGGTTGGCACCACATCGGTGTTCTCTGTTAGTTCTTTGTTTTCTTCTCCTTCAGGTACCTTCATTGGCATGTGTGTGGGCGGTTAGCACACTGACAATTTTTGTGCATCATCATAATTTTTTTCAAAAAATTGATAGATTAAATTCCAAGAGCACAAATATATATAAATATAACATTCCAATAAAAGATATAAGCATATAATGAAGTACTCGATGCAATATTCATTATTGAGATCTTTGGTAAATACAAAGAGAGCTCAACAAATTTTTTTATTCTAAATTTTTTAATAATCAAATCCTTGAATCAAATTATATAAGTACACGGACTCAATGTTCAAACAAATATACAAAAAATAATATATATATTATAGATCATTAAGTTTAGTTTACTTAGGATATATAAATCAAAGATAAAATTAGAAAAAAATTTAGGCATATACTAATAAAGTCAACACAAATACAATACTATTATGAAAATATATTGTTAGAAACCAGGTAAACAAATTTTAAAATGAAAATAATTTAAACAATTTCAAAATTTTTATAATTTTCTCCAAAAAAATTTCATATAGATTATATTTTACAATTCTAAAAATAGTCATTAAACATCACAAGTATTGTATTCCGTGATTTATTTTCCCCTTTAATAAAGGGTTATTCTTTTTTTTTTTTTTTCATAAGACAAAATACCGAATTATTATAAGAATTTTGTTTTTCAAAATTTGGTAGATTAGATCAAATTAGTGTGTAACTCTGTGCATATGTACGGGTACAATTAAAAAAAAAATCAAAATTACATAGTTTAAATTATACATTTCTTTAGAAGAGGTTCAAATTATACATGGTATTAATTTACATATTTTTTAAATCATAGAATTTTAAAATATGTAAAGGTTTCTCATTATATATACTAGCATGTAACTCCATGCAAATGCATGGATGCATTTAAAATTAAAAAAAAATTTATTATAAAAATGTAAATAATTAGTCAAATTAAATTTTTTTTTTAAAGCATGTAATGCATGCATTCATGCATACATATAGATACATTTAATATTAAATAAAATTTTATCATAAAATATAGATAATTAGTCAATTTGTTTTTAAAGTAAATGTAATTAGTCACATATTAAAATTCTTATCTAAATTTAATTATGATCATTTTTTTTAAATTTTTTAATAAGATAGAACGTGTGATGATTTTTGTTATGTGGTGATTTTTATTTTATTTATTTTTTGAGAAGCATGAGGCGATTTTTATTGAGCATATGTGATTTTTTTTTTTTTTTTTTTATTTAAATTTTATAGTTTATTAATATTATATTCTTAGTATCTTGCACTCATTAACTCACTTGACACAAAGATTAAAAAACTTAAGTAGACACATGGCATAAGCTTAAGTGGATAATTATGGTGTAGTTCCCACATAAATTTAGACGCAGGACGCAAGATTGGATTATTATTTCATATTCTAATTCAATTTTCTCTAAGTTTTACCTATATATATATATATATATATATATATATATATATATATATATATATATATATATATATATATATATATATATATATGTGTAAGGACAGAATTCAAATTCCCAAACTATGACTGGAGGGAGATGGGCTTGAAAGGCCTTTCTTTACAATAAATTTGTAGAGGATGGGTTTGTAATCTAGATTTCAAGGATGGTTTAGACAATCAGGGAAAGGACGGGCTTTGGGCCCAATGGGACAAATTAAAGACTTGTTTGCAAAAGTCATACTGAGAATTCCTCCTCGGACGAAATCCGAAGATAGTTTATAATAGTATTCCCTTGAGTTTGGATACAAATATTGATTATCATCTACTATTGGCTCTTTTTCTTCCTGAAAAAGCCTCTCCTTTTCTCGTATGTCTTCCCTTCTATTTATACTCCTTTCCTTCTCTTCATCATCTTCCACTTTATGGTTGCAATCCTGATTCCGGATACTTGTCCCATCCATTCTTCCCTAAAGCCCGCTGGGATTAGGGACCAAGTTCCAAGCTCCATGCTCAGGTCCCATCCTTCCATCTATACAGTCAGCGTATCAATTACAGAGCTTTTAATGTATGGGCGGTGGTAGCAACTTTATTTTAGACATTCCACCGCTCTTTCTATTGTCCTCCACGTGTACTGTGTATTCCCATAGTCGTAGGATTCTTTATAATATAACCCGAGGACACTAAACTTCTCTTCCTATGTCCTCGGCTTAACAATCTGAGGACAAATCTACTTCTCGGACGTATTTGGACATTTAGATACTCCACGATCATTTTGATGTCTTCGGATTTGGGTTTCCAGCCCAAAAGACTTCGTTGGGCCATCCTTCATAAATTACTGGGCCCAATACCCCTACAATAGCCCCTCGAGATTCTTTATTTTTTCACCTCGGGAGGAAAATAGGATCTCGACTTAAAAAGACCTTTTTACCCTGCAGAATCTTGGCAATATTGCTGACGGAAATAACTTCTGAATTACCCATCGCGTGTTCCCGATGCTTCGGTATGCGAAACGCCCCTGAATTAATTATTGGCGCCTCTATGTCTCCCACGTTTCAATGATGTGACACATATCCAACGGTCGAGAGCGATTCCTGTGTTGAGGCGGGAATTCGCCCGCTTTAAAACACCTTTTGATATATAAATACTAATTTTCTTCAAAATTCTTCACACTACAGTAACCTCATAACGTACCTGCCACACTTTCCATCTCCCCATACTTTCTCTTTCTATCAAGTACCCTGTCCGAGGTGACCGTGCTTTCTTCTTTTTTTTAAAAGTAAGTTCTTCAATACTCTTTTCCCTCCTTATCAACTTTTTATTTCTTTTGTTTCTTTTCCTTCCCATCTTCTCTTTTTCTCTGTATCTTTCATCCTCGGCGTAGTTCTTTGTTAGTTTTCTTCACACCCCCTTTTTTCAAAGATGGGTAGATTTGCGTCCCTGGTGGATTCAAACGAAAAAATAGAGCAGTTTAAGGTTAAGTACAGAATCCCCTCGGATGTATCTATTAGGTACTGTAACGAGGAAGAATATTATACAAAAAGAAAAACGGGGGAAGTTGTAATCCCGATGATTGCGTTCATCGAAGGGGGAATGAAAATCCCCATGGAAACCGTGACTAGGGATTATCTTAGGGCTTTTAGATTAGCTCCCACCCAGTGTGCCCCAAATGTCTTTAGGATCCTAGGTTCCATAGATGCCCTAAATGAGAAGATGAACCTAGGGCTCACTCACCACGACGTGAACTGGGTTTATAACCTCCATTACCTAAGCAAAAAAGACGAATATTACCTAAAATCTAGATACCCAGAAGTTAGGCTAATTCAATGTCTGCTTGAATCAAATAAGGGCCTAAAAAACGACTTCCTGATCGTATCAGGAAATTGGCACGACGGCCTCCCCTGTCCGACAAGGGAAGGGACTCCAGGTGAAGTTTCTTTTACATACTCTTACCCTTTGTCTTTTTACTTATTCTTACCCTCTTTTACTTGGATAACTCTACAGATCCACACGCCGTGGATCGTCATCCTAATCTTGTTGATTTCGGACGGTTGGATAGGATCCTACAAGCTGAGGTTTTCGTGCATACTGACGGCCAACTCCGAGCGGCTCATTTGATCCTTGGCTACACTTCGATATCCAAAGCTTTTCAGGCGCCGAAGTGCGTGATCAAAGCCCACGATCCTCGCCTTCCTCGGATTAGCGTTGCCGTTGAAGGTTTCTTGCTACCGGAGGGGACTACCATTCCTCAAGGCACTTTGGTCACCCAACCAATTCAACCACCACAATTTGTTCCAGTTGGGATTCCCACAGTCCCTTTCTCCACACAATCAATCTCTGGTGAAGCTGCGTCTTCCCACCCTACCGTAAAGGAAGAAGAAGAAGAAATAGTTGAGTTATCAGATTCCGAGGACGAGTTTGAGGTTTTTAATCAACCCTACTCTCCTGAAGATTCAACTCCCATCCTCGGCACCTCTACACAAATCTCAAAGGCTACTACTCAAGAACCTGACAATATGGGCATTCAACGTAAGATTAAGCCCAGCCTAAAAGATGTCCTCGAGGGCGCTGACAAGGGCCCTAGAGTCCAAGAACCTCCTAAAGAGGTGCGCCCTCAGACTCAAGAAAAGGGTGCTGACAAAGGCCCTGAAACTAGGCTTCCTCCTCCTCCCCCATCCTCCCAAACTCAATGCACCACCATAGCTGATCTTAAAAGAAAAAGGGATCAGCCGAAAGGGAAGGAAGTGGTGGAGCCAGGAAAGGGCTCTCTTTCCAAGGAGCCCGAGGTGGAAAAGGGTGGAAAGCAGGCCCGCACCATGCAGACTAGGTCGGAAAGAAGAACCGAACAACAGGTGGCCGTGCGCGCCCCTATATGGCTTCCTGACATGTCCATGGACGACGAGGCCATCACCGTGGATGCGTCCATCAGAAACTCCGATGAAGGGACAGCTGCATGCGTCGCAGATGCATTAGAGCAGGCGCTGTTACTCCCCGAGGACATGGTTGAGCTTAGAAAGAAAAGGGACCACACCGTTTTTATGACTTTGAAGAAGGAGCTTGCAATGGTGAGTTTTTTTTTCTCTAAAACCTTGGGTATTATTTTTATTACATATATATATATATATATATATATATGTCTAAGTTTTATATGTTTCGTTCGTAGGCCGTTCAAACTGCCCATAGGGCAGAAGAGATTGCCATCAGCTCCTACAAATCTCTGAGGGCCGAGGAATCCAGGTGTGAAACTGCCCAAAAGATCTCGGACCTTCACAAGAAGAAACTGCAGGAGGTCTCAACAAAGTTGGCTAAGGCAGAGAGTGATAAGGCAGGCTTAGAGGCTGATCTGAAAACAACGACTAAACAGGCCGAGGATCAGCGCCTAATGCTTCGTCAAGCCGACGATAACCTCTCAGCAGCACGAAGGCTCATTGAGGATCTCAAGAAAGATCTGAACGAGTCTGAGATGGCCAAAGAGGAGGCCATCAAGGGCAAAGAGGAAGCCTTTGAGGAGAAGAAAAAGGCTGAGAAAGCAAAAGAAGAGGCCGAGATCTCAAGGGACCAAGCTGAACAAGACGGTTACGATATAGGTGTGAAGGAGGTCACCAAAACTTTCAAAGCTCAGGTTCCCGAGGTATGTAGGCATTACTGCCTCCAAGTGTGGAATGAGGCACTTTCCCAAGCTGGGGTTGATGCCTCTTCCACTCTTTAGAAAGCAGAGAGTGTCTACTATCCTCCTGCAATTCGAGCTTCTACCATTCCTGAAGCTGCCCAGGGATCATCTGAGGATAAGGGAGGTGATTTGGCTGAAGACTTAACTCTTCCTGAAGATGCTCTTAAACAAGTTGATCCAGCACAAGAAAAGGCACTTGAAGACGTACAGCCCTCAAGTGACCTTCAAGAATCTTCAAAGGATGAGTTGGGTGATCAAGCTAATCCAATAACTTTGATAGATGATCCCAAAGGCAAAGGAATTGCCGTTGAGTCCTCGGTTCAGCTTCCATCTCCTCAAGACCCCAAAGGCCCTCTGAAGATTAAGCTGAAACAGTGACTGCTTCTCCATAGTTTTTGCTTGTTGCCTTTCTCTTTTTTATTTTTATTTTATTTTATTTCTAAGTGTAATTGCAAAAGTACTATTGGAATCTAATATAAGCACGAATGTTGTTTTCCTTGTTTAGATGATTCTTACTTTTTTGCTTTGTTTTGATCATATTATTCCAAAAGTACCATCTTTCTGCTCTTTACTAAAGTTAATAGCAATAACCTGAATTGAAATTGATACTCCAGGAAGGTTTAATTATGCCGGGAACTGCATTAAGTGATGCATTTAAGTAATTGATTCTTCATTTTGGATCTCTAGTTGAACTATGTAAAAATAAGGCATATGGTCTTTTGACTTAGGTATGCAAAGATTTGATGTTTTGACAAAAAGAAAAGAAATGTTAATTCTTCCCAAGTAAATGATCCGAGGACCAGGCCTAACTTAGGTTTTGTTTAACACTTGGTAAAAAATATCAATTTAGACGAGGTATGTGGTCCGAGGATCCAGACATACCAAGCTTCAGCTTGATACTTAGACGAACAAATTGAAATGTTAATTTTCCCAAAGTAGATGATCCGAGGACCAGACGTAACTGAGGTTCTGTTTAACACTTAGTAAAGAATATCAATTTAGACGAGGTATGTGGTCCGAGGATCCAGGCATACCAAGCTTCAGCTTGATACTTAGACGAACAAATTGAAATGTTAATTTTCCCAAAGTAGATGATCCGAGGACCAGACGTAACTTAGGTTCTGTTTAACACTTAGTAAAGAATATCAATTTAGACGAGGTATGTGGTCCGAGGATCCAGGCATACCAAGCTTCAGCTTGATGCTTAGACGAACAAATTGAAATGTTAATTTTCCCAAAGTAGATGATCTGAGGACCAGATGTAACTTAGGTTCTATTTAACACTTAGTAAAGAATATCAATTTAGACGAGGTATGTGGTCCGAGGATCCAGGCATACCAAGCTTCAGCTTGATACTTAGACGAACAAATTGAAATGTTAATTTTCCCAAAGTAGATGATCCGAGGACCAGACGTAACTGAGGTTCTGTTTAACACTTAGTAAAGAATATCAATTTAGACGAGGTATGTGGTCCGAGGATCCAGGCATACCAAGCTTCAGCTTGATACTTAGACGAACAAATTGAAATGTTAATTTTCCCAAAGTAGATGATCCGAGGACCAGACGTAACTTAGGTTCTGTTTAACACTTTAGTAAAGAATACCAATTTAGACGAACGAAGATAATGAACGTAATGTAGTTTACAACAAAAAACGGCCGAAGTGCCTTTTATTTAGTAATAGTACCTTCGTAGATTATTTACATTCCAGGGACGTTGTACAACACATTCGTCCAAATCTTCCAGATTGTAGGCCTCTATTCCTGCGACCGAAGTAATACGATAAGGTCCTTCCCAGTTGGGCCCCAATTTTCCCCACGCAGGATTCTTCGTCGTGCCCAAAACTTTCCTTAATACTAAGTCATTAGGTCCAAGAGGTCGAAGTTTCACATGAGAATCATACCCCTGCTTGAGCTTATGTTGATAATAAGCTAGTTGAACCATGGCGTTTTCTCGTCGTTCCTCAACTAAGTCTAAGTTTCTCATTAATAGATCATCATTGCTATCTGGAATGAAGGAGCTTTTCTTCAGGGTTGGGAACCCGGTCTAAGGGGATTCCTCGCCTCGGCTCCTTAAGTCATGGCGAAGGGTGTTTCACCTGTGGATCTTCGTGGTGTAGTTCGATACGTGCACAAGACATGTGGCAGTTCTTCCACCCACCTCCCCTTGGCGTCACCCAACCTCTTTTTGAGTCCGCTCACTATTACTTTGTTGACAGCCTCGGCTTCACTTGGGGATAAGCCGGAGTGGAATATCTATTCGTGATGCCCAGATCACAGTAGTATTTTCGAAAGGCTTTGCTATCAAATTGTAAACCATTATCTGAAATGAGAGTATGAGGGATGCCGAACCTGGTAACGATATTCTTCCATACAAACTTTTTTGCTTCCATGTCTCTGATATTTGATAATAGCTCGGCTTCAACCCATTTGGTGAAATAATCTGTTCCCACGAGGAGCCACCGTCTGTTTCCTGTTGCTTTGGGGAAGGGTCCAACAATGTCCAAGCCCCATTGAGCAAAAGGCCAAAGGCTAGATAGAGGATTCAGGACTCCCCCTGGTTGATGTATATTTGGAGCGAATCTTTGACATTGGTCACACTTCTTTGCATAATCTTGCGCCTCCCTCTGCATATTTGGCCACCAATACCCTGAGTAAGGGCTCTGTGAGCTAAAGACCTTCCCCCTGTGTGACTTTCGCAAATCCCTTCGTGTAACTCTTCCAAAAGTAGCTCCGTTGCCTCGGGGTGCATACATAACAAATATGGTCCCGAAAAGGAACGTTTGTACAATTTCTGGTTCTCGGATAACCAGAAACGAGTGGCTTTCCTGCGAACTTTATCTGCTTCAGCTTTTTCTCCCGGCAGGATGTCATTTCTGAGAAATGTTACTATTTGATCCATCCAACTTGGCCCTGTCCTAATTTGAAGAATTTGAGTGGAGTTACCATCCGTCCCAGTGGGTTTCAACAGATCTTCAATAAGGATAACTCGTGGTAAACTTTGTGCCGAGGACGTTGCGAGCGTGGCTAATGAGTCGGCATGGGTATTGCCACATCTGGATACATGTAATAGTAAAAAAGACTCAAATTTGGATTGCATATACCTGACCTGGGTTAGGTATTCTCGCATTCTGGAATCCCTTGCTTCTAGCTTCCCTTCTACTTGGCCTACCACCAACAGTGAATCTGAGAACATTTGCACCGTCTTTCCTCCCATTTTATGAACTATGTTCATCCCTGCGAGGACGGCCTCATACTCTGCTTCGTTGTTGGTGGCCGAGAATCCTAATCTCAAAGATTTCTCAAAAGTAATTCCCTCTAGGGATATCAAAACTAGTCCTATACTGCATCCCCTCTCGATTTGTCGCTCCATCAACATGGACTTTCCATAATGGAGGCCCTTCGCACGAAATCATGCCTACTGACTTTTTACCCATGCCTTCTTGATAGTCTTCTAACGAAGGCTCAGCAAATTCCGCCACAAGGTCCGCGATGACCTGTCCCTTTACAGAGGTGCGAGGCATATATTTGATATCGAAAGCTCCTAGGACAGTTCCCCATTTGGCAATTCTTCCCATATAATCTGCACTTCACAAAATCGATTTAAGAGGGAGTTGTGTAAGAACAACAACCGTATGAGACTGGAAGTAATGGGGAAGTCTTCGTGTAGCATGTACCACCGCCAAGATAGCTTTCTCCAGTGGCAAATAACTCAGCTCGGCCTCATGCAGAGATTTGCTTACATAATAAACCGGTCTCTGGATATTATTGTCATCTCGGATAAGAACCAAACTAACTGCATGGTTAGCGACTGCAATATATGCAAACAGAATTTCATCAACTTCTGGTCGAGACATAACTGGCGGTCGCGAGAGATATTCTTTAAGCTGTTGGAAAGCCACCGCGCACTCCTCGGTCCATTCAAAACCCTTCCATTTATTCAATAATTGAAAGAAATGTCTGCATCTGTCCGCGGATCGAGATATAAATCGGTTGAGAGTAGCAGTCATACCTGTTAGCCTCTGCACTTCTTTGGGATTCCGAGGTGGGTGTAAGCTATTTATTGCCTTAACCTGAGCAGGATTCACTTCAATTCCCCAGTGAGTCACCATATATCCTAGAAACTTGCCCGATCCCACACCAAAAGAGCATTTAGAGGCATTGAGCCGCAATTTATACTCTCTTAGCTTCTGAAAAGTGTTGCTCAGATCTTCCAGATGTGCAGAAACTTCTTTACTCTTTACCACCATATCGTCCACGTATACCTCAATAGTTTTTCCTAGCTGTGCCTCAAACATTCTCGTCATCATCCTTTGGTAGGTAGCCCCTGCGTTTTTCAAACCAAAGGGCATTACCTTATAATGATAATTTCCCGTAGGAGTGACGAATGCAGTCTTCTCCTGGTCCTCAACGGCTAAAGGTATCTGGTGATAACCTTGGAAAGCATCAAGAAAACTCATCTGAGGATGTCCAACAGTAGCGTCAACCAATTGATCAATCCGAGGCATTGGGAATGAGTCCTTCGGGCAAGCTTTGTTTAAATCTGTGAAGTCTACACAAACTCTCCACTTCCCATTCTTCTTTTTCACCACCACCGTATGGGCTAACCATTCAGGATAAAACACTTCTTTGATAGCACCTGCCTTATTGAGTTTGAGCACTTCCTCTTTTACGGCTTCAGAATGTTCTTTGGAGGACCTCCGAGGTGGTTGCCTCCTCGGTACTACAGTTGGATTGACTTTTAAATGATGACATAGTAGCTCGGATCAACCCCAGGGGCCTCATACGCATTCCAAGCAAATACATCCATATTTTTCCTTAAAAATAAAATCAGCTCTGTCTTCTCTTCCTGTGGCAATTGAACTCCGACCCGAAAGAACTTCTCAGGGTCATTGTCTATGAGAATTTTCTCCAATTCTTCACATACCGCTTCATCTACCTTGGTTGCGGCAAGAGACTTTGATTGCTGCAAGAGACTTTGATTGCTATGCTTCTCCGTTAGCCGAGGCCGGGGAGTCTGGTTCTGGTCGACGCAGAATTGCAGCCGTGACACACTGTCGAGCCACAAATTGACTCCCAAGTAACTCCACCACCTGGTCTCCAGAATGAAATTTGACTTTGACATGCAAGGTTGAGGAAACAGCCCCTAACGCATGCAGCCAAGGTCTCGCTACAATAGCCGTATAGGGAGAATAAGCATCGACCATGATGAAATCTACGTCTACCACCTCCGGACCTGATTGCACAGGCAGTTTAATTTGTCCCTTCAGAACGACAGCTCTCCCTTCGAAGCTTATCAAGGGTGAGTCATATGCCATAAGATCTTCAACTCTTAACTTCAAGCCTCTAAATAGGTTAGGGTACATGATATCTGCGCCACTGCCTTGATCAACCATTACCCTCTTTACATCATAGTTCCCTATTCTGAGGGTTACCACTAAGGCATCATCATGAGGCTAGGTGGTCCCCATCTTGTCCTCTTCAGAGAAACTTAGGACTGGCAGGATGCTTGCCCTAATCCTCTTCGGCTGATCCCGTGACTCTTCGGCCAATGTTCGAGCTACTGACATTACCCTGAAAGGAGCTGAGCCAGTCTTTCTAGGTGCTGCAAAAATGACATTGATAGTACCTAGAGGAGGTTTCGACGAAGGGCCGTCGTGGTTTGCTACTCTTGATTGGTTTCCTCGTCCATTAGGTTGGTACAGGAATTGCTTCAGCTTTCCCTCCTTAACCAATTGTTCCAAATGATTCCACAAAGTGCGACAATCCTTAGTGGTATGACCCCTCTCCTGGTGATAATGGCAATGGAGATTTTGGTTGCGTCTCAAAAGGTCTCCTGCCATTTTATTTGGCCATTTGAAAAAAGGCTCATGCCTTATTTTCTCCAACAGCTGCTGCACCGGCTCCCTGAAGACGGTGTTGACCACTTGTGGGGGTATGTGACCAGCCTGCCTGGAAAAATCTCGTGCAGGCCTATTGTTGTTGTATCTGTCCGACCTGAAATCCCTCCTTTCTTGTGGGATAACCTTCGCCTTGCCTTTTCCCTGCTGCTGATCTTCCTCAACCCTTTTGTACTCGTCGATGCGATCCATCAGTCGACGTACGCTTCTGACAGGTTTCTTCGTTAAGGACTTCCTCAAGTCATGCTCCGTTGGTAGGCCGACCTTGAAGTTCCTTATTGCTACATCATCAAAGTCTCCGTCAATCTCGTTGAACATTTCCCAATACCTGTCCGAATACGTTTTCAGGGTTTCCCCTTCCCTCATAGCCATGGATAATAAATAATCCAATGGACGAGGAACTCTACTGCACGTGATAAAGCGAGAACCAAATGCTCTAGTAAGCTCTTTGAAAGAATCAATGGAGCCTGCCCTTAAGCCGTCAAGCCATCTCATGGCCACGGGCCCCAGGCTAGAAGGAAAGATCTTGCATAACAAAGTTTCATTCCTGGAATGCACTGCCATTCTCTGGCTGAAATGGCTTACGTGCTCCACAGGATCCGTCCGACCATTGTAAATAGTGAAGGCCGGTTGTGTGAAGCGCCGAGGTAACCTCCCTTCCTCCAATCTGCGCGTGAAGGATGACCTGGAGATTTGGTGTAACGCTCTTCCCATTGCGTCATTTCCCAAGCCCCTAGAGGGGTAGTCTCTGCCATGCCTCCCATGCAGATTGTCTTCTTCGGAAGAGAAATATTCACCTGGGGGAGTTCTGGATCTCTGCCCGTAACTGTCATCCTCGGATCCTTCCGAAGAGGGGTTAGAGACTGGAGGAGTTCCCCTTCGCCTTTCGTGACGCAATCTCCTCTTTAGGCCGTCAATCTCCTTTTGCATGGCCCTGGCATTTCTTTCATAAGGAACTCTGCTTCCTCCTTGCGAATGACTTGCACTTCTGATGGTGTGTGTAGTATGTACACTTCCTTCTTGGTTCTCTCCGTGATCAGGATGCAAGGAGTGATCCTCACGCTGGGAGCCCACGGACTCCGCGCTGCGTTGTGGTCCTGATCCTACCATGATGTCCTAAACTTCCTTAAAGACTAAATCCCCACAGACAGCGCCAATTGTAAGGACACAATTGAAATTCCCAAACTATGACTGGAGGGAGATGGGCTTGAAAGGCCTTTCTTTACAATAAGTTTGTAGAGGATGGGTTTGCAATCTAGATTTCAAGGATGGTTTAGACAATCAGGGAAAGGACGGGCTTTGGGCCCAATGGGACAAATTAAAGAGTTGTTTGCAAAAGTCATACTGAGAATTCCTCCTCGGACGAAATCCGAGGATAGTTTATAATAGGATTCCCTTGAGTTTGGATACAAATATTGATTACCATCTACAATTGGCTCTTTTTCTTCCTGAAAAAGCCTCTCCTTTTCTCGTATGTCCTCCCTTCTATTTATACTCCTTTCCTTCTCTTCATCATCTTCCACTTTATGGTTGCAATCCTGATTCCGGATACTTATCCCATCCATTCTTCCCTAAAGCCCGCTGGGATTAGGGACCAAGTTCCAAGCTCCATGCTCAGGTCCCATCCTTCCATCTATACAGTCAGCGTATCAATTACAGAGCTTTTAATGTATGGGCGATGGTAGCAGCTTTATTTTAGACATTCCACCGCTCTTTCTATTGTCCTCCACGTGTACTGTGTATTCCCATAGTCGTAGGATTCTTTATAATATAACCCGGGGACACTAAACTTCTCTTCCTATGTCCTCGGCTTAACAATCCGAGGACAAATCTACTCCTCGGACGTATTTGGACATTTAGATACTCCACGATCATTTTGATGTCTTCGGATTTGGGTTTCCAGCCCAAAAGACTTCGTTGGGCCATCCTTGCGCCAATTGTAAGGACACAATTCAAATTCCCAAACTATGACTGGAGGGAGATGGGCTTGAAAGGCCTTTCTTTACAATAAATTTGTAGAGGATGGGTTTGTAATCTAGATTTCAAGGATGGTTTAGACAATCAAGGAAAGGACGGGCTTTGGGCCCAATGGGACAAATTAAATAGTTGTTTGCAAAAGTCATACAGAGAATTCCTCCTCGGACGAAATCTGAGGATAGTTTATAATAGTATTCCCTTGAGTTTGGATACAAATATTGATTATCATCTACTATTGGCTCTTTTTCTTCCTGAAAAAGCCTCTCATTTTCTCGTATGTCTTCCCTTCTATTTATACTCCTTTCCTTCTCTTCATCATCTTCCACTTTATGGTTGCAATCCTGATTCCGGATACTTGTCCCATCCATTCTTCCCTAAAGCCCGCTGGGATTAGGGACCAAGTTCCAAGCTCCATGCTCAGGTCCCATCCTTCCATCTATACAGTCAGCGTATCAATTACAGAGCTTTTAATGTATGGGCGGTGGTAGCAGCTTTATTTTAGACATTCCACCGCTCTTTCTATTGTCCTCCACGTGTACTGTGTATTCCCATAGTCGTAGGATTCTTTATAATATAACCCGGGGACACTAAACTTCTCTTCCTATGTCCTCGGCTTAACAATCCGAGGACAAATCTACTCCTCGGACGTATTTGGACATTTAGATACTCCACGATCATTTTGATGTCTTCGGATTTGGGTTTCCAGCCCAAAAGACTTCGTTGGGCCATCCTTGCGCCAATTGTAAGGACATAATTCAAATTCCCAAACTATGACTGGAGGGAGATGGGCTTGAAAGGCCTTTCTTTACAATAAATTTGTAGAGGATGGGTTTGTAATCTAGATTTCGAGGATGGTTTAGACAATCAAGGAAAGGACGGGCTTTGGGCCCAATGGGACAAATTAAATAGTTGTTTGCAAAAGTCATACTGAGAATTCCTCCTCGGACGAAATCCGAGGATAGTTTATAATAGTATTCCCTTGAGTTTGGATACAAATATTGATTATCATCTACTATTGGCTCTTTTTCTTCCTGAAAAAGCCTCTCATTTTCTCGTATGTCTTCCCTTCTATTTATACTCCTTTCCTTCTCTTCATCATCTTCCACTTTATGGTTGCAATCCTGATTCCGGATACTTGTCCCATCCATTCTTCCCTAAAGCCCGCTGGGATTAGGGACCAAGTTCCAAGCTCCATGCTCAGGTCCCATCCTTCCATCTATACAGTCAGCGTATCAATTACAGAGCTTTTAATGTATGGGCGGTGGTAGTAGCTTTATTTTAGACATTCCACCGCTCTTTCTATTGTCCTCCACGTGTACTGTGTATTCCCATAGTCGTAGGATTCTTTATAATATAACCCGGGGACACTAAACTTCTCTTCCTATGTCCTCGGCTTAACAATCCGAGGACAAATCTACTCCTCGGACGTATTTGGACATTTAGATACTCCACGATCATTTTGATGTCTTCGGATTTGGGTTTCCAGCCCAAAGGACTTCGGTGGGCCATCCTTCATAAATTACTGGGCCCAATACCCCTACAATATATATATATATATATATATATATATATATAGATGACTTATAAATTTGAGTTTTTTTAGTTATATGATTATGCTTCTTATGGTTTATTATATTGGACTCATTGTTTTCTACACTAAATTAACTAATTTGGCACAAAAATTTAAAAATTTAGATTAAATGGGACATGTGGCATAAAATTAAACTCTAATTGAAATTCAATTTTTACACTAAATTAACTCACTTGGCACATAATTCTAAAATTTAAATTAGATGAGACACATGACGCAAAATTAGACTCTAATTAAATTCCAATTTGAAACTTAATTGGATTTTCTCTTTGCTTTACCTATTATATATATATATATATATATATATATATATATATATATATATATATATATATATGACTCAAAATTTGATTGGATTTAGACTCTTTGGTTTTTACACCCAATAATTCACTTACCATAAAAATTAAAAAATTAGATAGACACATGACACAAAAATGGACTCCATTTGAAATTATATTTAGAATCTAATTGGATTTGGACTCTTTGATTTTTACACTTAAAAATTTACTTGGAAAAAAATTAAAAATTAAATGGGTTACGTGGCGCAAAATTGAGGATCCAATTGAAATCTAATTGAATTTTCTATAAGTTTTGGCTTTTAATACATAAATAGATATATATGATATGATAAGTCATATTGACAAATTATGCGCGCGCTTAGAGGCTTTTCATTTTTGTTAAAAAAAATTATTTCATCCCAATTTGGATTTTATGCATATTCACACCTGTGCTTAGAAACTCTCCATTTTTGTTATAAAAAAAAAAATTCATTTGTCCCAATTTAAGGTGCATGCATTTGTTTAATGAGATAATTTTTCTTAAAACATACGAATAAGCTAAAATTATTTAGACCATCAAAATACATGTAGAGAATTAAACCCAACTGAATTGCATAATGTCACACTATATTATAGAATCGGAACATATTTTTATGTAAAATTATTTGACGGTTCAATGCCATTACATATTCCGATTGTTTTCTAATAACAGTTGTTGTTAACTTATTTTGAAGGTAGGAAAATGAGTATATTTGTATCTACAATATGAACAATTAAATGTATACTAATAGACTAATTACAATCTTTTACAACATCAAAATATTGTTGATTCACATGAATCTTAGCTTCATTTTTCGTGTACAGAATACAGATCCTTATGCAACATATCAACCCATTCATTTGTTTCGTACCCACTCTAAGAGTTATTGAATACGTAGATATTAAATGTACCTGCATCAGGAAAATTATTTATTCATAAAGAAAAATTAAATTAAGTACAAACAATAATAGTACATTGTACATATCGTATTTTGTACCCCTTATGACTCGGGCCCTCATTCTTTAATGATGCTGAAATTCTAAGGCCTAAAGTTGGTTTAGAGCCCAATCAGATTACAAATTGACTTGAGAGGTGTTAAAATGGAAAATATAACTTTTTATGATCAAATAAATCTATTTTTGGAAAATAAAAGGCCAAGGAAACCTTTAGCTTGTGTACGCAATGTGTATGCAAGTACAGACCTGTGCACGTAGCTAGGGTCAGAAACCTATGAAAGACAAGTTTTCTGCATTAAAGTCCGAGGTTTGGAATGAATCTCATATCATCTAAGAGCCGTTCCAAACCCCTATTTATTTATTATATAAAGCCTTACATGGTACATTTTAAAAACACAAAGAAAATCCTAAGGAAAAACCTAAAATTCACTAGAAATAGTGAATCAAAGATGATTTTTTTCACAAAACATGCTCAAGTCAATTTTATTTTGATTGGGACCTTTTCTGGTCTTAATCCTCGAGTTTTGAAATTTACTAATCATTTTTGTTTGTTTGTGAATAGATTTGATGGAGGGAAACGATTAAAATCAAGCTAAAAGAGCTTTTGTTTTGAGGTATATGTTCTAACCTCTTTTCTTTCATTTCTGCCATTACTCTTGTTTTTTATCCTATTTCTTTGTTTTTTTTTATGTGTTAACATGTTTTTTTAGTTTAGGTTTTAGTTGTTTTCTATTTTAAAGCATGTTAGTTTGCTAGATTTGTTGTTCTTTTAGTTTTTGTTCTTGCTTTCTGGGTTAGGGTTCTTCTGAGCGTGTTTGTGTGTGCATGCTTTTGCATGCGTACATAGGCTTGAAGTATTCATACGCATACAATTGGCTTGCATACATAGGCCTATGTATGAGCATGCATACTCATGTCTAAAAACCCTAATTTGAGTTTTTCTACTTTTATTCCTCTGCTCCTTTCACATCATATTCTTATATTTTGTCATTTTCTTATGCTTTCTAAGTCTCTGGTCCTTTGTTTAGTTGTTTGTTTGTCTTTAACATGCTAGATTAGGGTCTTTAACATGCTAGATTATGATCATGCGTTGATGCCATAGGTGTTGTGATGTAGTGAGGTAAGTGAAGGTAAGTCATGCATATGAATATGAACATGCATCTTTGAATATGATGATGGGTCTCCTTGATGGATGAATACCATGATGCTAGGTTTGAATGATTGAATATGCTTTATCAAATGCTTTGTTGATGATACTACCTTGCAATTTGTTTGCTGCCTTGGATGAGATGATATGATATGTATGCTAGGGCTTGTGATGAGATGATTGTCATGATAGATGTATGCTAGGGTTGGTTGATTGCCATGATAGATGTATGTTAAGGTTTAGGATGAAATGCCATGTTGTATGTTTAGATTTATGCTAATGTGTATGTGTGTTTAAGATGTAATGTTGAATGTGCTTTTAATAGGATTAAGATATAGGATACAATGAGTGGAAGCCGACCCACGGGTTAGGCAATTTTGGGTGCCTAACACTTCCCAAGACCGTACCTAAACTCTAAACTCATACCTTGGTAGTAAGATTAGTCCTTCCAAAAAAGGACGTTATATTCATAGTTCCTAGACCATAAAACTATGTGGCGACTCCTTGTTTCTTTGTCCCAGTCCACTCAGCTTAAGCATACTCCCCGAAAAAGCAACACCGAACTTGAGTTGCGCCTATAGTGGTGACTCCACTAGGGATAGAGAATTTGATTCCAATGTGTCCTATTTCTTAATCTTAATAAAGGCTTATTCAGTACTTGTTTGTACACATTTCACTTGGTTCTTTTGTCCCTTTACCTTGGTTGGTGATGAGTGAGAAGATGAGTATGCTTCATTCGGGCTGAAGTCTTTTGAAGTTCATCCTGCCAACTTACAATGTGTGCCATTGCCTATGATGGGCTTTGAGTACATTACCGGTTTGCCACCAATCCATAAAGGCCCACTTAGGCCCTCATTGGAATAATGAGCGCCTAGTTGTGAGTGACCTACTTATCTATCTTTTTAGCTCTAGGGAGACTACCCACACTTAGAGAGATTCTAGATCTCCTCAAAAAGAGGGTACCTTCTATATCTCTTATTTGTTCTACCATATATCTTGTGTTCACCTAATTCCAAAGGAAAAATAAAAGGTACAAAATTGAAGGATGACCCAAAAGTTATGGCATACCCTAAGATATTTTGGGATAAAAGAAAAGAAGTTCTCACATATAAGAGACTTATCCCAAAGTTCAAAGGTATATCTTAACTTGAAAGGTTCATAAGACCATAGCCTAATTGCTATCATAAGCCCAAATCAAAAGGTCTTTCGATAAAGAGAACCTTGGAATTAAGGTAACAAGTATGCTATGAACTTAGCATCCAACATCCTACAAAGTCAAAATGAAATTCCCTAATCTTGGGCCTCTTTGTTGTATGCCTAGGCCTAAAATGATGAGAAATTCATATACTTTAAGAGGAAGGCTACAATGTATCCTAGCTAGAAGGCTACTTCAAAAAAAAATGATGATGATAATGATACTAAATATACTTTGGGTGCCTAACACCTTCCCAAGAGCGTACCTAAACTCTAAACCCATACTTTGGTAGTAAGATCAAAGGTCGTTACTCGAAATGACGCTAAATTTATGGTTCCTAGGCCATTGCAAAAACTAGGTGGCAACTCTGAGGCCCCTTGTGTCCATACCCCTCAGCACATACCTCCCCAGGCATCTTAAGGGCCAATGGCTTCATCAAAATGACATGAGCTTTGAGGTGTACATGAAGATTATGTAGGAAAAAACATAGCTTGTATCGTATACAAAACATACGCAGCGGAAAATTAACAGATCTACTTCATTCGCAATTGACAACATGTACTATGTAAATTTTAGAATTTAAGAACAAGAGAGCGTACGTTGGTGCGATGAAATTCAAAACCAAAGATTAGAAGTACTTGGGAACACTTTTAATCTTCACTCCAATTACACTTATGCCCAAGAAGTGTTGTCTCTCAATCAATTTATATGTATGTGTTCAAGGGAGAATAAGAGAGTGGCTTACACTCATATACACACCATTTTCATACATTCATAAAATTATGTATGTTTCTCTCCTTATATATATAACTGATTATCTAATTAGGCTAGCCTTTTGGGCCATTCCAATTGGGCTTTAGTATATGGCTTGAAGTGGGACCAAAAAGGACAAATGAGACACTAGTTCCAATGGCTTTTGGGCCTTCTCTTGACAAGTCCAAAATTACTATTAATTATATTTAATACCACTATATAAATATAATTGCACTCTAAGCCTTATTAATAAATTATATCCCAAGACTTTATTATACATTCACCCCTTCATTAAAATATTTGTAGTAATACAAAGTCATGAATGTTGGCTGCCACTTTAAAGATTATTATATCTTAATCTTTGAGTACCTGGTTTAATCCTTTAAGTTATTCATCATATATTTCTGAAATCCAATTTCATAAATATATAATTTAGTAGATTCTTACTAAAGTGGTTTGGCCTAACACCTGAATAACCAAACCCATTAAACTTATCTCAAGAGAATATTTTATATCTCTGTTAAGAGAATATGAATTACATCTTGAGAATATATGTTTCTTTAACATTAAATGTAACTGCACAACATACTGAGGTTTTCATTGTGACTTCAGATCTCACACCTGACATATCAAAACAACCTACACTTCATGATCAAGTTCATTATTTTCTTAGGATTGAGAGTTCATGTAAATTGAAGTTGTGAGATTTATTATTCATTTGATAGTCGTTAGTAGAATAATAATTTCACAATGGTCCAATTCAATATGTCTTAACACTTAAAACATATCCACATATCAACTAGAAGTCTCAACTTTCATGATCTACACAAATCATCTTAGTTGATATGTTATATTCTTCGTAGATGAAATGCCCAATTTCATACGAACTAAAATTCTGAGTGTACAAAGAACTTGTGATTTATATTTTCTGTGACTAAGGCACATAAATCACATACTATGCATCTCATGGACTATATGATAATGTCCAAATATTCATGTTACCATTATTTTAGATAATAATAAAACAACTTTATTAATCACAACATAATATCATAAATAATGTCATACATAGCATCATACAATAGGATTTAAAGGGTGCATATCATAACAATCTCCCACTTGCCCTAAAGACTATTGTGCACTAATTTAACTCCCATTTCTTCTAAATGTGACTCAAAAGTCCTTTGGGGCTCAGCTTTGGTAAAGGGATCTGCTAGATTATTTGCACTATCAATCTTTGCTACTACTACATCTCCTCGAGCAGCAATGTCTCAAATGATGTGGTACTTTCTTTCAATATGCTTTCCTTTCCTGTGATTTCTTGGATCCTTGGATTGCGCAACCACTCCACTATTGCCGCAGAACAATGTGATAGGAACTTGCTCCATTCTATCAACACCAAGATCAGAAAGGAATTTCTTAAGCCATACAGCTTCTTTTGCTACTTCACAAGCAGCAACATATTCAACTTCCATAGTGGAGTCGGCAATACAAGATTGCTTAACACTCCTCCAACTTATGGCTCCATCTCCCAAGGTGAACACAACCTGAAGTGGACGTTTTGAAATCAAGATCTGATTGAAAACAAGAATATAATCTCTCATTTGCCTTAGATACTTGAGAATATGCTTTACAGCTTGCCAATGTTTAAGTCCTAGATTTGATTAATATCAGCTGACCATACCAACTGAATAACAGATATCTGGTCTAGTACAAAGCATGGTGTTGAATAGTTATATACTTTACTAGAGGTCATAGACACATACCTTTGGTGGAATAGATCACCAAATGGCTAGATCTTGTTCTTTGCTTGCTTTACGAACTCCTCACGATATCCTTTGTGGAATACCTCCAAGTCGTAGGAGAGGCTACTAGAGTCTCTCTTAATTTCCACGCTCCAAATTCTAGGGAACAGTAGATGATGTCCTAGAGAGATGACTTATTTTGAGAGAGCACTCAAGAACTATAGTATGTTCACTCACTGTATCTCTTATTAATCTGACTGATGTAGGAGTATTTTAAATACTAGTAGAGATTTACTTACTATCAGATATATATGATCCCTAAAAGATCTCATATGTTAAGTTTAAATTACTCCACTATTGATATTGATAACTCATATCAATATCTGTTAATTTTAAATTACTCCACTACTGATATTGATAACTCATACCAATATCAGTTAGTTTAAATTTAAACTTACTTATCAGATAACCCATATGGAGGATCCATAGGTCATGGTTTATGGGTTGGGTCAGAACCAGCCCAATTTCCAACATCTCCCACTCGTCCACACTGGGTACTAAAGTCAGAACTAGCTCCTCTCAATCTTTTGTCCAATCCTCTCTTTATATAGAAAAATGGGGTGTGTGACCTGACAAGAAGGTGTAGGGTAGGAGTGCTATATTAAGTCACCATCTAAACTAACAAAGTACATCACTCATAATATCTCGTCTATGCCCCAGATTATTGATGGATAAATACATGTTTGTATCGCATACAAAACATACGCAGCGAAAAAATAATGGATCTACTTCATTCATAAATGTTAACATGTACTGTGTAAGTTTTAGAATTTAAGAACAAGAGAGTGTACCTTGGTGCGGTGAATTTCAAAAACGAAGATCAGAAGCACTTGGGAGCACTTTTAATCTTCACTTCAATTCCACTAATGCCCAAGAAGTGTGGTCTCTCAATCAGTTTTCCAAGAAAGAATTAAAGAGAGTGACTTACACTCACACATACACACACCACTTCACAATAGTGTTGTTACTTTTCCCATACATAAAATTATGTATGTTTCTCCCTTTGTATCTAACTGATTATCTATTTGGGCTGGCCTTTTGGGCTTTTTAAATTGGGCTTAAGTATGTGGCTTGGAGTGGGACCAAAATGGACAAATAAGACACTAACTCCAATGGGCCTTGGGCTTTTCTGTTGTTGGGGTTTATGCACTAAAATCCAATTTATTGGCATGTCATAAATAATTAAATTGTTTAATTATATGAGACTATCTATAAATGAACTAATGGGACATTATCATAGTCCATGAGATGCATTGTATGTGATTTATGTGATTTAGTCATAGAAGATGTAAATCACAAGTTCCTTGTAAACTCAAAATGTAGTTCGTAGTCAATGATGAAATTAGGCGTTTCATCTGCGAAGACTATAACATATCAACTAAGATGATTTGTCTTGATAATGGAAGTGAAGACTTCTAGTTGTTATGTTGATATGTTTTAAGAGTTAAGACATATTGAACTGGACCGCTGTGAGATTTATTATTCTCATAACGACTGTCAAATGAATAATAAATCTCACGACTTCTATTTACATCAACTCTAAATCCTGAGAGAATAATGGACCTGATCATGAGATGTAGGTTGCTTTGATATATCAGGAGTGAGATCTATTAGTCACGGTCAAAACCTCAGTATGTTGGCAGCCGCATTTAGTGTTGATGGAACATATATTTTCAAGATGGAATTCATAATCTCTTAACGGAGATATAAAATATTCCCTTGAGATAAGTTTAATGGGTTTAGTTATTTAGAGTGTTGGGCCCAACCACTTTAGTAAGGAGTTACTAAAGTATATATTTATGAAATTGGATTTCATAAATATATGATGAATAACATAAATGATTAAACTGGGTACTCAAGGATTAAGATGTAGTAATCTTCAAAGTGGCAGTCTATATTCATGACTTTGTATTACTACGAATATTTTAATGAAGGGGTTGTATGTACAATAAAGTTTTGGGATATAATTTATAGATAAGGCCTAGAGTGCAATTATATTTATATAGTGGTATTAAATATAGTTAATGGTAACTTTGGACTTGTCAAGAGTTGACGGAAAAGCCCAAGGCCCATTGGAGCTAGTGTGTTATTGGTCCCTTTTGGTCCCACTCCAAGCCACACACTAAAGCCCAATTGGAAAGGCCCAATAGGCCAGCCCAATTAGATAATCAAGTAGTTATAAAGGGAGAAACATACAGAATTTTTATTAGTGAAAATAAGAAACGGTGTGTGAGATAGTGTGAGACACACTTTCATTCTCCCTTTGAAAACTGATTGAGAGACCACACATCTTGGGCGTAAAGTGGAATTGGAGTGAAGATTAAAAGTGTTCCCAAGTGCTTCTAATCTTTGTTTTGAATTTCTCCACACCAAGGTACGCTATCTTGTTCTTAAATTCTGAAATTTACATAGTGCATGTTATCAATCATGAATGAAATAGATCCTTGTTTGTTGCTTCCGCTATGTGTTTTGTATGAGATACAAAACCAGTTTTTTCCTACAATTGGTATCAGAGCCAGATTTTCATATTATTATTGTATAGCGTGTGATTGGATTTTAGAATTTTAGAAAACCATTTTCTTTGTGTTTCAATTTTCTTCATCATTAAGTAATGGTGGCATGTCTTAATTGTTATTGCATCATTTGAATATTATGTAGAGAATTGCATCACTTATTTTTATATATATATATATATATATATATATATATATATATATATATATGTATATAGTTATTACAATTCTACAAGGCTTGGCTTTTCAAGCATTCTTTTGTCTTGCATATGTTATGGCCGTGATATCCATTCGAAAAGAAGAAGTTATTAACAAATGGTAGTTATGGAAATGGAGGGCACGAATAACTACATTTGTTTGTATTGATTCTATGCATCGTTTGGTTTATGATTGCATGACTTGCATATTGTTGCACGGCTTGGAGCATGGATTGCATGGCTTGATTTTAAGTCCACGGCTTGGCTTTCAAATGCATGGCTTGGTTTTGTACGGATATATGTGTTTTCATTTTGGCCATCTTGCATGAATTAAAAGCAAGATTTGTACATGGCTGTAAGTTATTTATATATATATATATTATATATAATGTAATAATTATATATTACATATATTAATTTGTATATTTTATTATATATAATATAATATGGATTTTTATATGTAATAAAGGTTTTTATTATGTTATATATATTTATATATGTTAATGCTAGTTTAATGAAATTTATTCCTAATGAGATTAGGATTATGTTTTCAAAGTGTCTAGCATTATTAGGGTTCTTGATAATGATCTTGAAAACCTTAAAGTTTGATCTGTAAATCTTTGTTGATAAAATCAAAAGTGTGTTTGATGGAAGAACAATGAAGATGGCAAAAACGGTTACCTGAAAATTCTGAAAAAAATTCAGTTTTGCGAGTCTCGATCGATCGAGAATTCCTTTCGACCGATTGAAGGCACTGAATTTTGAATTTTCACTTGTTTTTGACTGAGTATTAAAACTTCAATAAAAGCAAGGCTATGTGATTAATTTTATAGTCCTTAAAAGTTAAGAATATTTATTAATCATTATCTAACTAAAAGATCCAATGAGATCAAAGATGTTAGTTAAATAGAACTCTTAATCTTAAATTGTTTTATGATTAGAAGTCCTTAATTTATTTTAATTAGAGGTTTTTAATTAGATTAAAATTCTAATTAAAAGTTATATAGTATCTAATGTGATTAGAATACTTTATCTAATAAATTAAGGATAGAGTTCTATATAACTAATTTTTGATTCATTAGTGTTTAAGGAATCCTAAATAGTTTAGGACTACCATTTTAGTTAGTGATTCTAATGAGATTAGAATCTTCAACAAGTGCAAGGTTATTAGTTGTGAGAGATCACAATTATTTAAGAAAAACCCAAATAACCAATGGGAGTGTTGAAATAACCCTTTTGTTAAGTTTATTGTAATGTGAATAGATACCTTGTCTTGACTTCGAGTCTTGCATTCCATGCGAAGGGTATTTACTTCATGGATTACAAGGTTAAACTTCTTTGTGATTGCGCGAATGTTCGTTACGCTAAAGTGACGTGACTTAGTAACATCACATTGAATTTAAACAATTAAACACATTTGATGTGTAGGGTTAAAATTGTGATTAGATCACAATGTTTTTAGGACAATCCACTTGTTTTAAAATTTCTAGTGGGAGAGAGATACAAGGGTTGGATCTCACGGCCTCCATTGTTGGTTCATAGTAGTGTGAAATTTATACTTTGTCTTTGCTTCGAGCTTAGCATCCATGCGGAGAGTATTTATTTCATGGTACTACAGGATTGAATTTCTTGGTTTATAGTAGTTTGATCAAACACCTTGTCTTAGCCTCGAGCTTTGCATTCCATGCGGAGGGTGTTTTGTATCATGGCACTACACAATAAGCCTGTTAAAGGGATGAAATGTGGCTACACATGATTCTAGACAATGATATACACTAGACTAAGTTTGATAGTATCCTCTATGCTGAGTTCTTACTATTATTACTTAGAGGCTAAAGGCAAAGCGGTAAATTATTTTTTTTTGGTAAGAGTTACCATGATAGCATTAATAATGAGAATATTTCTCGCCTGATCATAGTGGTTGATAATCACTCTATGCTGAGGAATATTAATTGCGGGATTAGGTTGTCGTTGCACCTAGTATAGTATGTTTTTCGGGTTCCATATTATATGGTTATGGTTGCAAAATATAATGTCCCTGTAATTATGTTCATAATCTCAAAATTGAAGTTGCCATAAATTTTTGTCCTCTAGCTACCATTTTTATTGAATCACGTTAACTAAGATATAATTTTGGACGTGGTGCTTAAAGGAGCTGAAGTACATATATATGTTTCGATTTAGCATTATCATAATTTCCTATGCATGATGCATTGATGGAAGATGGCTTATGATATGGTCATAATCTCCATTGAAATGCTAATATGTTACATTGGCTTTTATCTCAAATGTGCTACAGCATGAGATGCAAGAGTTAGTACTAGACTTAGACTTTGTATTAAGTCTAAATGAGATGTTTGGTATGAAATATCGTGCTACTAGACGATATTTAATATAAGTCATATTCTATACCATTTTATGAAAATATTTTCATTTTAAAATGAATTGGAATTCTTGGATGTAGAGATTGAATGTTAATCTCATATGGATATGATCCATAAGTCCTTGATAGAATCATTTGATCAATTCAGACTGTTTTGAAAATAAATTTTTATTTTTTATTTTATCGGAATTAATGACTGAATTCTATGCAAAGGAAGACATCCTTAAAGCTAAGACTAGGATCAATATGATTTAATTCAAATTCTTAGCCTAGACCAAAAGGAAAAGGTGATAAGAAGAGGAATTAAAATACCAAACAGTTGGACAAGCTATTTGCCCTAGTAGTTGCCAAAAGGGAATTAGACTCAAAAGTATGACCAAAGGAAAGTGTTTCTGGTTTGGTAATGCTAAGCTTTGTCCATGATTGTTTTCTAGATGGAGATTTACATGTTTTACTTTTTAAAGAGAAAGTTTCCATCCTTTGGTATTGTATGTTTTTGGCACTTATGTCTAGATCTTATTAATCTAAATGGCATTCAAGATTGGTGAAAGATGGGCTTTTGGAACCATTATTTATTAAATTTCCAATCTATGAATTCTATTTAGAGGATAATATGATCTAGGGTTCCTTTATTGTAAAGGAATATAGTATCAATGACTTCTTTAAGTCAGTGCATACATGAAGGAGGAATAAGACTCTTTTAGAAATAGTAAAGTACATGATAAGTATTTCCATTTCCTTATTTCTTTTGGAGATATACTCTATGTATTACTATACATTTTCTAAAATTGATTTCAAAAGTTTGTTCCTAGGACATTTGTCAAATTGTGGATTAGGTGAAAATCTAGTATATGCTAGGTATCCAAAACGAATTTCAAAAGATTGTTTTGGTAGTCATAAAGAAGATGTGATGTTTGTAAAGTGCAAATACAAAGTTCTTGATAATGACTATGTGAATAATCTTAAAGCCATACATAGAATTGTTCTAGAAGAAATATGTCAGAATTTGTTGAAAGACAACTATAAAATACATTTAGAAATGAGATGGTTGTATTAGATACACCACAAGAAATTATTCTACATATATAGCAAATACACCGATACAATATCGTAGTGTGAGGATTATCAATTATCAAATAAATTCATACTTTTGGAACAAACTTTTGAAGTCATTCCACAAGGATATGAATTTGATCCTCGGCCCAACGTAGAGGCAATAGATGATATAAATATGAATTACTGGATCAAGGTTATGTAAATATAATTAGATTATATTTAAAGTATAGAAATTGTAGAGGAGCCTAATGGCATTAAGCCTATTGTTCTCAAATAGGTCTACAAGAAAAATGAGATTGAAAGATTTGAAGGTGCAAACCTTCAAGCTCAAGACAAGTGGTGAAAAGATTTATTCAGAAAGAAATGATTCGATTATGAAAAGATTTTTTCACCAATAGTCAAGTTTGACTCTATCTAGATCCTCTTATCCATTATATTTCATTTGGATGAAATATGGCAATGGATATCAAGAAAGCTTCTTTTAGTAGCAATCTTGAAGAAGACATCTATATGATGTAACTAGACTTGTACATAGCAAAGAAACGGTAGTATTTCGATTGCAAGTTGCTTAAATTCCATTTAAAGATTAAAGCAAGCATCTAAATCATAAAATATCATCTTTGATCAAGAAATCAAATTGTTTGATTTTGATCAAGTATTAAAAGGCCTTAGGTGTGTAAAAGCTATATAGAATAGTAAATTTCTTAATGTATGTTGATGACATTCTAATCATTTAGAATGATGAAGAGTTATTGTCATCAATGGAGTTTTTGGTTGTCTAGTCCAGTTTGATATAAAGTACTTGGGAAAGACTGGTCATCCTAAGAATTAAACTTTGTTATAATTCAGAAATCAGGATGTTGGGTCTATCTCAAATTGCTTAAATAGATTAGATTCTAGCCAAGTATAGCATATAATACTTCAAGAAAGGATTCTTTCCTTTTAAGTTTGAAGTTCCTAATGCTATACTAATAGGAAGTCTTTATGCTATGCTAAATACTAGGCGAAATATCTATTTTGCGGTGGGCCTGGTAAGCAAATATCATTTGAATCAAATCTCACTTAATTCAGTGGGAGTAAAGCATTTACTCATATATCTTAGGAGAATGAGGGATTACATGCTTGTCCACAAGAGTGAGGTTTTGATAGTTATTGGATGTACAAATACTGACTTGTAGTTTGATTGTGATTCATGAAGTTGGATTTCAAGATATGTGTTCATCTTAAGTGGTGAAGATACACAGTAAGTATAAGTATTATCTCATTAGAGAGATATGTGTACTTGAGTAGTAGTATAAACGATAATTTATGTAATAAATCTGGTTGAAACTTATTTCCAAACCTTGTCTTAGAGTGACTATGATTTACTCTAAAAGGAGATAAGTGTCGGACATATGGTAAATTGTCTTTGAGTGCAAGTGGGAGATTGTCGGGGTTTATGCACTAAAATCCAATTTATTGGCATATCATAAATAATTAAATTGTTTAATTATATGAGACTATTTATAAATGAACTAATGAGACATTATCATAGTCCATGAGATGCATTGTATGTGATTTATGTGATTTAGTCACAGAAGATGTAAATCACAAGTTCCTTATAAACTCAAAACGTAGTTCGTAGTCGGTGATGAAATTGGGCGTTTCATCTGCGAAGACTATAACATATCAACTAAGATGATTTGTCTTGATCATGGAAGTGGAGACTTCTAGTTGGTATGTTGATATGTTTTAAGAGTTAAGACCTATTGAATTGGACCGCTGTGAGATTTATTATTCTCATAACGACTGTCAAATGAATAATAAATCTCACAACTTCTATTTACATCAACTCTAAATCCTAAGAGAATAATGGACCTGATCTGAGATGAAGGTTGCTTTGATATATCAGGAGTGGGATCTATTAGTCACGGTCAAAACCTCAGTATGTTGGGCAGCCGCATTTAGTGTTGATGGAACATATATTTTCAAGATGAAATTCATAATCTCTTAACGGAGATATAAAATATTCCCTTGAGATAAGTTTAATGGGTTTAGTTATTCAGAGTGTTGGGCCCAACCACTTTAGTAAGGAGTTACTAAAGTATATATTTATCAAATTGGATTTCATAAATATATGATTAAAAACATAAAAGATTAAACTGGGTATTCAAGGATTAAGATGTAGTAATCTTCAAAGTGGTAGTCTATATTCATGACTTTGTATTACTACGAATATTTTAATGAAGGGGTTGCATATACAATAAAGTCTTGGGATATAATTTTTAGATAAGACATAGAGTGCAACTATATTTATATAGTGGTTTTAATTATAGTTAATGGTAACTTTGGACTTGTCAGGAGTTGACGGAAAAGCCCAAGGCCCATTGGAGCTAGTGTCTTATTGGTCCCTTTTGGTCCCACTCCAAACCACACACTAAAGCCCAATTGGAAAGGCCCAATAGGCTAGCCCAATTAGATAATCAGTTAGTTATAAAGGGAGAAACATACAGAATTTTTATTAGTGAAAATAAGAAACGGTGTGTGAGATAGTGTGAGACACACTTTCATTCTCCCTTTGAAAACTGATTGAGAGACCACACATCTTGGGCGTAAAGTGGAATTGGAGTGAAGATTAAAAGTGTTTCCAAGTGCTTCTAATCTTTGTTTTGAATTTCTCCACACCAAGGTATGCTATCTTGTTCTCAAATTCTGAAATTTACATAGTGCATGTTATCAATCATGAATGAAATAGATCATTGTTTGTTGCTTCCGCTATGTGTTTTGTGTGAGATACCATTATATATATTATATTTAGTTACCATTAATTATATTTAATACCACTATATAAATATAATTGCATTCTAGGCCTTATTAATAAATTATATCCCAAGACTTTATTGTACATGCAACCCCTTCATAAAATGTTCGTAGTAACACAAAGTCATAAATGTAGACTGCCACTTTGTAAATTATTACATCTTAATCCTTAAGTACCCAGTTTAATCCTTCAAGTTATTCATCATATATTTATGAAATCCAATTTCATAGATATATACTCTAGTAACTATTTACTAAAGTAGTTAGACCTAACATTCTAAATAACAAATCCATTAAACTTATCTTAAGGGAATATTTTGTATCTCCGTTAAGAGACTATGAATTCCATCTTGAGAATATATGTTCCATCAACACTAAATGTGGTTGTCCAACATATTGAGGTTTTGACCGTAACTTTAGATCTCACTCCTGATATATCATAGCAACCTACAAGTTATGATCAGGTATATTATTCTCTCAAGATTAAGAGTTCACGTAATTATTAGTAATGAGGTTTATTATTCATTTGACAGTCGTTAGGAGAATAATAAATCTCATAGCGGTCCAGTTCGATATGTCTTAACTCTTAAAACATATCAACATACCAACTAGAAATCTCAATTTCCATGATCAAGACAAATCATCTTAGTTGATATGTTATAGTCTTCGCAGATGAAATGCCCAATTTCATCACCTTACAAATCTTAGTCCAATTGCCACAAAGGCAACCAACTTGAGTTTCTCAACACAATTACACATCAAGTTCCTATCCAAGATCTCACATTTGGCTTTATTCAGGCTTCATGAAGCTGTGGATACACTTCAAGTGCAACTCCCATAAGTCTCATCTTAGCCTAGCTAAGGTGACATTCATTATATTATCTTGCACGCCTCCCTAAGTGTCAAGATGATCACTTGATTTACAGAAAAACGAAGTGATCAATATGTCTCATCCTGCTCGCTACTCAAGCGCTAGGGTGATCGTCTATGTGAGTAGATCGATCTAAAAATGGTGACATATTCTCAAATAATGTGTGCTTAGTATGTAATATCAATCACATCACAAGATGAATCAAAATGAATAACGTCATTATAGCATAAAGTATGAATAAACATAAATGTCCATTAGGTATCCAAAAACATATCAAATCCTACAAAGTCCCAAACTCCTAACATAAGCCTGAAAGGCATCTCTAGCAATGGCTTTAGTAGAGATATGTTGGAGGATCACTCTCCTTGTGTAATAGCAAGAAGAATGTAGTTATAATAAGTTTGTATGTGTTTGCTTTTGATATGATACTTAGGATCTTTAGCATGAGCCAAGGCTACCATACTATCAATACATCTTTACAGCTTCATCTACAAGAGATGTCACCCTTAGGCTTTGGAAAAATCTCTTTAACCAAACAGCTTCTTGTGCTGCTACTGAACAAGCATTATACTCAGACTCTATTATGGATAAAGCAATGCAAGACTATTTCTTACTGCACTAAGAGATAGTTGCACCACTAAGTAGAAATGCATAACCTGTAGTGGACTTGCGCTCATTTCTATCACTAGCCCAATCAGAATCAGAATAACCTCTCAATCTCAAATCTCCACCCTGATAGCAAAGAATGAGATCCGATGTCCCACGAAGGTATCGAAAAATCCTCTTAATTGCTTGCCAATGAACAAGTCCTAGATTACTTTGATAACAACTAACTATACCAATTGCAAAACAGATGTCTAGTCGAGTACACAACATAACATACATCAGACTTCCAATTGCACTTGCATAGGGAACTCTTGCCATTTCTCTCTTTTCCTTTTCTGATTTAGGGAAATCTTCAAGGCTTAATGTATGTCCCTTCTTAATTGGGGTGTCTATGGGTTTGGAATTATGCATACAAAATCGCTGTAAGATCATCTTTATGTAAGTTTCTTGAGACAAACCTAGAAGCTTCTTTATCCCTGAAAATCTTAACTCCAAGCACATAATTATCCTTTCCCATTTCCTTCATTTGAAAAATAGAGGACAACCACCTTTTGGTGGTGACAATCATCTCCATAAAATTTTCGGCCAACAAAATGTCATCCACATACAAAGACAAGATAAGTAAACTCTTTCCTGATCATTTGACATACACATAATGGTCTTCTTCCATCATTTCGAAACCAATTAATTAATAGCCTTATGAAATTTGAAATACCATTGTCTAGACACTTGCTTTAGGCCATAAATGGAATGCTGTTAGGCATGGTTTAGTATGCTTCTTTATATGCTTGTAGGAGTGTATGTTGTATTGTAGTAAGGCTGTGGTAGTATGGGTAGTATTAGTATTCTAAGCATAAGTGCATATCAGGTTCCTATATCAGACCTGTAGTGTATGGGGAATTGTGGATATGAGTTAGTTAGTGAAAGTACAAGGTAGTTAGAGTTAGTTAGAGGATTGAGGTGTCATTGATAGCTGGTAGATGATGTATAAAAGAGAGGCTATTGTATACGGATGAACTAAGCAAATACAATCTCAACTTCAGTCTTTTCCTTATCTTTCTCTCTATTTTCCCTTACCCAAGTTCTTGGAGGCCCAGCTGACCTCGAATTCAGCTATACATATTAATCATTGAATGCAATCTTAACAATTAGTATAAGCGCAGTGGTTCTGTGACCTAATGGCTAAGACATGATCAACTGCTGCCATGTCAGCCATTAATGAAGCCATTGCCTCCCTTCGCGCTACTTCAGACCATCACAGCAAGAACATTCAAGAAATCCAAAAGATTCAAGAGATTCATACCAGAACTATGAATGAAATGAATCAACATCTTATTGCAATCCTTTAGAAGTTGGGTACTGATTAACCCAGGCAAAAATCATCATGAGAACCCTCATCCCCAATTCACCATTCTTCTGCAATTTCCTTGGCGAAGCTTGTCAAGCTTGATTTTCCACGTTTTTCAGGTGAGGATCTTGCTAGCTGGGTGTACAAGGCTAACCAATATTTTGGGTATTACCAAACTCTAGCCATGGAGAGACTCATGGTGGCCTCATTCCATATGGAGCAAGAAGCCCTGGTTTGGTTTCAAGATGCAAAAGAGGCTAGTGTTTTCTCTAATTGGGAGGGTATGGTATAGGCCTTACATGTAAGGTTTGGTTCAACACCCTAAGTTGAGGTAGACTTCAACAGTAGCAGTTTACGAGGCAGATTTTGAGGCTTTGTCAAATAGAATTAAGGGCTTGTCTCCAATGCACAAGTTGAGCTATTTCCTAAGTGGCTTGAAGGATGAGATACGCCTGCCAGTGAGGATGCTGACTCCACAATCATTGAATGTGGCTTTTGGATTGGCTAAAATTCAAGAGGAGTATTTGATAAGTTGCAGAAGGAGCTCTAAAATTCAGCAAGAAACAGATAAGCCATCTATCTTGGGTCTTCCTAAGGTCAATACCTTTGTAGAAGCTAAGTCTAGAATTCCAATTAAAGAATTTCCCCTGCCCAAATGGAAGAAAGGAAGAAAAAGGGCTTGTGCTATATTTGTGATGACAAATGGGGCCCTGGTCATAAGTGTAAAAGTGCCAAATTATTCCTTCTTGAAGGTATTGAATTGGTTCTTGATTCACAATTTAGGGTTAAGATCACTGAGTTAGAGGAAGAAGTTGGAAGTGCAATCAGTGAAGGGCTGAATATTAGTACTAATTCTGAGGAAGTTGAGATAACTCTATATGCTCTAATTGGTACTCCCACACCTGGTACTATGAGGATTAAGGGTAAAATCATTGGAGTTAGTTTGGTAGTTTTGTTGGACACAGGTTGCACACATAGCTTTATTGATGCTGCATTGGTTTCTAGCTTGCATTTGCTGGTTGACCAATCTCAAACTTTAGAAGTTAAGGTAGCTAATGGTGTAGTGGTGAAATCTTAAGGGTTTTGTGATCAACTACCAATATGCCTTCAAGGGGAGGAATTTTCTATTCAATTTCATGTCCTGCCATTTGGGGGCTGTGATGTTGTTTTGGGAACTCAGTGGCTTACCACACTTGGTGATATTCAATGGAATTTTCAGTTTCTGACTATAGAGTTTTGTCATAAGGGGCACATGGTTCTGCTGCAAGGACTGAAGCAATCTGGTTCACATCTTCTTAATGGGGATCGATTCTTTAAGGCTCCAATCAAGAAAGGCCTTTTGGTTCACATCTCAACTCCCTCCTCAGCTGAAGGGCACGCTGCTTTACCTGTAGAAGTGGTGGATTTACTTCAAGAATTTGCTCAGGTATTTGACACTCCAGTAGGGCTACCTCCTTTAAAGGGGCATGAATATCACATTACTCTTAAGGAAGGAGCTCATCCAGTCTGCCAAAGACCCTATAAGTACCCTTTTTACCAAAAGAATTAGATAGAAAAGATAGTTAAGGAATTATTGGCTACTAGATCTATCAAGAATAGTTGTAGTCCTTTTGCCTCCCCTGTTTTGTTGGTAAGGAAGGCAGATGGGTCCTGGCGTATGTGTATTGACTATAGGGCACTTAACTTGAATACTGTCAAGGACAAATTCCCTATACCTGTTATTGATGAATTACTTGATGAATTGAATGGTGCTTGCATATTTTCAAAACTTGATTTAAGGTCTGGATATCCCCAAATTAGGATGTGTGAGGAGGACATTCCTAAAACAGCTTTTAGGACTCATGAGGGGCATTATGAATTTCTGGTTATGCCATTTGGCCTCACTAAATCACCTTCTACATTTCAATCCCTAATGAATCAAGTGTTTAAACCTTTCCTTAGAAGGTTTGTTCTACTATTTTTTGATGATATTTTGGTTTATAGTAAATCCTTGGTTAATCATGTCTCTCACCTTAGAGCTGTGTTGGAAGTGTTAGCTAAGGAACAATTATTTGCTAAGAAGTCCAAGTGTGTTTTTGCTTATGGTGAAGTTGAGTATTTAGGGCATCTGATTTCTAGAGAGGGGGTCAGAACAGACCTTAAAAAAACTATGGTAATGCAACAATGGCCTACTCCTAGGGATGTTAAGGCTTTGAGGGGTTTCTTAGGTCTCACAAGGTATTATAGGAAATTTGTACAAGGGTATAGGCAGTTTGCAGCCCCATTAACTGCTCTTCTTAGGAAAGATTCTTTTACTTGGATTGAGGAAGCTGATATGGCTTTCCAACATCTCAAATCAGCTATGTCCAATCCACCTGTTTTGGCTCTTCCAGACTTTGATAAGATGTTTATGGTGGAGTGTGATGCTTCAGGAATTGGATTGGGTGCTGTACTGACGCAGGAAGGAAGAGCTATAGCTTTCCACAGCCAAGCTCCTAAGAGTAGAAGCTTAGCTTTATCAACTTATGAGAGGGAACTACTGGCTTTGGTGACTGCTGTGCATAAGTGGAGGCCATACTTAGTTAGGAAGCCTTTTTTGGTGAGGATAGATCAGTAGAGCCTTAAGTACATCATAGAGCAGAAAACTAGGACTCCAGCTGAACAATAGTGGATTACCAAATTGTTAGGATATGCTTTTATTATGGAATATAAAAAGGGTAAAGAGAATGTGGTGGCAGATGCTTTGTCAATACAGGTTTTTGGTGGTGAGGTTCCTTTGCAGAAGTGTGTTTTATGCATGATTTCCTTTCCCACCCCTGATTGGTTGGCTCAACTTAAAGCTAGCTATGTTGATGATCATTCCATTAAAAGTGTCTTAGATGCTTTTCAAGCAAGGAAGGAAGGTCCTAAAGGCTTCACTATGCAGAATGGATTGCCGTTATATAAGGGAAAAGTATATTTGGGAACTTGTGAATCATTAAAGACAGCTATTTTGCAGCAGGTTCATGATGGGCCATGGGGAAGTTATTCTAGTTTCCTTAAAACATTGCATAGGGTCCAAAGGGACTTTTACTGGCCTGGATTAAGGGCAGATGTTAAGAAGTATGTTAAGGAGTGTGATACCTGTCAGAGGCTCAAGCATGAAACCTATAACCCAGCAGGCTGCTACAACCCTTGCCTATACTAGAGAGACCTTGGGTGGCTGTGAGCATGGATTTTGTTGAAGGTCTTCCAAAATCTCAGATGAAGGAGGTGGTTATGGTAGTAGTGGACAGGTTTACAAGGTTTGTTCATTTTGTTGCCTTGTCTCATCTATACATTGCTTCTAAGGTAGCAACCATTTGGGTATAGACAAATCTCACTACTGGGGAGAAAGTCTCTTCATAGTCTATCCCTTCTCTTTGGGAATAGCCTTTTGCCACTAGATGAGCCTTATATTTGTCAATTGATCCATTTACCTTGCACTTTATTTTTAAATCCCACTTGTTTCCAATGGTCTTGTGCTAAGGCAGAAGGTTAACCAACTCCCAAACTTGGTGGAAGCAGGTGAAGCTAATGCTTCCACATAGGAAGCAGGCTCATCAAGGTCCAGTGAATCACTTATAAAATATTCCCCCTCAATCTCAAAATGATGACGGGGAATAGTTCCACGTTCACTTTTACGTTCCTTGGATCCTTATATGTCACTATCTAGCGGTTTGCTCCCACTAAGAGCCAAATCACTCCCACTATCTTTGGTGATTTTAGGATGAAGTTGTGATTCTCCACCCTTGCACAAAGATGGTATGACCCCTTCAAGTTCATGCAGCTTATAAAGCGGAAGATCTTGTTTTGCTTCACTGATGCTTGGAAAATCATCTTTAATGAAGATGACATCGCGAGACTTTATCTCAGTCATTCCACCATCAAAATGTTCACCATACATTGCATACCACTTTGAGCTTTCTGAATATCTTATAAAGATTTTCTTACTTGCTCTAGGGCCCAATTTTCCATACTTATAGGAAGTATTGTGAACAAAACCTGCACAACCCCAAGGCCGCAAGTTCTCCAAATTGGGTTTTGCATTAGTCCATAACTCATATGGTGTTGTGGGAATTGACTTAGAAGGCACACGGTTAAGGATGTAGGCCGTAGTCAACAATGCATCCCCCCAAAACAAAATTGGAAGGTTAGCTTGCGCCATCATCGATCTAACCATCTTTAATAGAGTATTATTCCTTCTCTTTGCAACACCATTTGGTTGTGGAGTATCAAGAATCGTCAATTGCCTGTGTATCCCTTTTTCCTCACTTAGTTCCTGTAATTGATTAAACAAATATTCGCAACCCTTATCAGTTCAAAAATCCCTTAGGTTCCTTTCTTTCTAATGCTTCAAAGGAATGGGAGATCAGATAGACATAACTGAAATGTGAATAGTCATCTATAAATGTGAGAAAATAAAAGGCGCCATAGCGTGTCTTAACATTCATAGGTCCACATATGTCCGAATGGACTAATTCCAAAGGATGAGTTACCCTTGGAGCCTTACCAAAAGGCTTCCTATAGGCCTTTCCAGCTAGACAAGGTTCACACATAGGTAGGCTTACATTAGTGATAGACCCTAATAGGCCTTCTCTAGCTAGTCTAGCCAATCTATCTTTTCCTATGTGTCTAAGTCTAGCATGCCACATTATAGAATCAGAAACATCATCATTATGAGCAATAAAAGAAAAAGAGGAATGATCTAAATCTAACATAAAGAAATCATTAGATAAATAACCATGTCCATACAAGGTTTTATTTAAATAAAAATCCAATTGAGGACCATCGAAATGGAAACTAAATCCAAGTCTAAGTATAGTAAGTACTGAAAATAGATTACATTGGACACTAGATTCATGAAGCACATCATGAAGGAGTAATGTACGTCCTAGATGCAATTTGAGTTGGTAGGTTCCAACTCCTATGACTTCTTCTTGAGCTCCATTACCCAAAATAACATACTGTGTGCCTGTTGGTACCTTTTTGTAATCCACACACCCAACTCTATCTCTGGCTATATGTTTGGTTACTCCTAAATCTACAATCCACCCAGGAATAGTATGAGCAACAAAAACATGTGTACAAACATAAGTAATAGCAAAGTTGTTAAGAATGGATACCTTCTTCGGCTCGGTACACTCATAAGTGAAGTGACCCTTCTTACCACAGTTGTAGCACTTGATCTTTGCCTTGTCCTTCTTAGCATGCTTGCCCTTTTGGCACTTTGCTATCTTGCCTTCTTTAGGCCCAAGGTTACCAGCTCCTTTGGCATTCCTCCCTTGTTCTTTGCGTTTAGGCCTGAATGCCTTCTGTTACCCAGATTAGGGGATAAGGAGGGTGTTTTGGCGCGCCCCCATGCGCTTTGCCTCAAGCTTGAGATGACGAGAAATATTAGCGAAAGTCTTGATATTCTCACTATATGTCAAAACAAGCTTCATTTGCCCCCAAGTAGGTTCAGGGAGTATACGTATCACCACTGTGACCTGTTTTTCATCAGAGAGATTATTGCCAGCAGCCTTTAGGTCACGAATCAATGTAGAAATTTTTCTTAGATGTTCAGCCATGCTATGCTTTGAATCCATAACATATTGCTTAAGCTTCAAAGTAGGAGCTCGCAACCCATTTGCTGAAGTCCCTCCATAGGCAATCTTAAGCTGGTTCCACATCTCCTGAGCATTTAGGTGTCCTCAAACTCCCCAATAAGATCATTGTGCATGCTACTCAGCATAGTGAAGCATGCACAACGATCTTTCTTAACCCAAGACTCATAGGCCTCTAAGTCATAGCGATGTTGGGAAGTATTCTCATTTTCAGGTCGCATCATCACATTGGTTAGGGTTTCAAGGACCTCTTGTTCATTAAGCAAATATTGAATTTTTCTATGCCATATATCATAGTTGGTTCCATCTAGTTTCTCTCCCTTAATTAGATTAGCAACTATGTTCTTAGTGGCCATGTTCACTGTATTCATTACACAAGTTGACAATAGCAGATACATTTTTAAATTTTATTTCCATAAATCCAACTAGACCATGATATTCCTTTCAACATAGGGAGATTGAAAATTTTGCTAAACTCATAATTATCTCTCACTATGTAAATTGGAATAACACATCTAATTGATTTAAAAAAAAATATTGGGAAGAATAAAACATCACCCCATCCACATATAACATGTGTCCATAAATCTTTGTGCACAACACACTGTGCATGGGCTCCACTATAAGCCCTATTGGTAATTTCATATAGCATGCTAAGACAAAATTTGAAAATTATAGGTAACTGTGAAACACATCTCCTTACATGGCTTCCAAAATTAAATTACATAGCCTTAAATTACATTGCCAAAAACAATGGCCCAAAAAAACAATTCCCAAAAACATTGACCCAAAAAATTGTTGGAAAAAACTGGTTTTGCATCTCATACAAAGCACACAGCAGAAGCAACAATCACGAATATACTTCATTCACGAGAGATAACATGTAACCTTGAATTTTAGAACAAAGAATAGAAAGCGTACCTTGATGCAGTGAAATGCAAAATCAAGACTTGAGAATACCTCTAATCTTCATCTCAATTTCACATAGTGCCCAAGAAGTGTGGTCTCTCAATTAGTTTCCATGTATGTGTTCAAGGGAGAATAAGAGAGTGGCTTACACTCACATACACACCATGTCCATCATTTGAAAAACCTATATGTTTCTCTCCTTATACATAACTGATTATCTAATTGGGCTAGCCTTTTAGGCCTGCCTAATTGGGCTTTAGTTCATGGCTTGAGATGGGACCAAAGGGAATAAATAAGACTCTAGCTCCAATGGGCCTTGGGCATTTCTGTCAACTCTTGATAAGTCCAAAGTTACCATTAAGTAAATTTAATACCACTATATAAATATAATTGTACTCTAGGTCTTATTATTAAATTATATCCCAAGATTCTAATGATATCGTTTGACCCCTCTATTAAATATTCATAGTGAATAAAGTCATAATAAACTATCACTTTGTAAACAACTATTTTATTCTTGAGTACCCGGTTTATTCTTGAGTACCCGGTTTAATCTTTTAGTTATTCACATTTATTGAAATCCAATTTCAATAAATATAAGCTTTAGTGACCTCTTACTAAAGTGGGCACCCTGAATAACCAGTCCCCATTAAACTTATCTCAAGGGGATATTTCGTGTCTCTATAAAAAGAGATTATGGATTCCATATTAAGAATATGTGTTCCCTCAACACTACGTGTGGTTACTCAACATACTAAGGTTTTGACCGTCAATATTAGATCTCACTCCTGATATATCAAAGTAACCTACATTTCATGATTGGGTTCACTATCCTCTCAGGAATAAGAGTCTATGAAATTAAAAGTCATGAGATTAATAATTCAGGTGACAGTTGTTGATTGAATAATTAATCTCACTACGATCCAGTTCAATATGTCTTAACACTTAAAACACATCAACTAGAAGTCTCCACTTTCATGATCAAGACAAACCATCTTAGTTAATGTGTTATAGTCTTCACAGATGAAACGCCCAATTTTATAACCGACTACGAACTACGTTTTGAGTTTACAAGGAACTTGTGATTTATATATTTTGTGACTAAATCACATAAATCACATACAATGTATCTCATGGACTATGATAATATCTCATTAGTTCATTTATAAATAGTTTCATATAAATAAACAATTTAATTATTAATTACATATCAATAAATTGGATTTTAGGGCATAAACCCCACACAATCTTCCGCTTGCCCTCAAAGACAATTTACCATATATCTGACACTTATTTCCTTTAGAGTAATTCAAAGTCACTCTAAGGCAAGGTTTGGAAACAAGTTTCAGTTAGATTTATTGCATAAATTATCTTTTCTATTACTACATCTCATGTATTCATATCTCTCTAATGAGATAATAATGTGTATCTTCACCACCTAGGATGAACACATATCTTGAAGTCCAACTTCATGAATCAAAATCAAATTGCAAGTCAGTATTTGGACAACCAGTAACCATCTAATCCTCACTTTGGTGGACAAGCATATAATCCCTCATTCTCCTAAGATATTTGAGTATATGCTTTACTCCCACTAAATTAAGTGATCTTAGATTCAATTGATATTTGTTTACCATGCCTACTACAAAACAGATATTTAGCCTCGTATATAACATAGCATATAGACTATCTATTGATATGGTAAAAGGAACCGTCTTAATATGCTCTTCTTTTTATATATCTTAGGACTTTAGTCTTATATAAAGGAACTTCAAACTTAAAAGGAAAGAATCCTTTCTTGAAGTATTACATGCTAGGCTAAAATCTAATCTATTCAAGCAGTATGAGATAGACCTAACATCCTAATTTCTGAATTTTAACAAAGTTTAATTTTTTTAGGATGTGACCAATCTTTCCTAAGTACTTTATATCATACTGGACTAGACAACAAAAAATTCCATTGATGACAATAACTCTACACCATTCTAAATGATTAGAATGTCATCAACATACATTAAGAAATTTATTATTCTATATAGCTTTTACACACATAAGGCCTTTTAATATTTGATCAAAATCAAACAACTTGATTGCTTGATCAAAATGATATTTTATGATTTAGATGCTTGCTTTAGTCCATAAATGGACTTTAAGTAACTTGCATACTAAACACTACTGGTTCTTTGCTATGAACAAATCTAGTTACATCATATAGATGTCTTCCTCAAAATTGCTACTAAAAGAAGCTTTCTTGATATCCATTGCCATATTTCATCCAAATAAAATATAATGAATAAGAGAATCTAGATAGAGTCGAACTTGACTATTAGTAAAAAAAATAAATAAAAAAAACTTTTCATCATTTCTTTCTAAATAAACCTTTTCACCACTAGTCTTGACTTTGAAGGTTTACACCTTCAAATCTATCAATCTTATTTACTTGTAGACCTATTTGAAAACAATAGGCTTAATGCCACTAGGCGCCTCTACAAGTTCTAGACTTTAAATCGAATCTAACTCTATTCAAATAACCTTGATCCAGTAATCCATATTCATATCATCTATTGCATTTACATAGGAGCGAGGATCAAATTCATGTCCTGGTGAAATGACTTCAAAAGTTTATTCCAAAAGTATGAATTTATTTGGTAATTGATAATCCTCCCACTATGATATTGTATTGGTGTAAAAGTTATATACAAAATAATGTCTTGTGGTGTATTTAATACAACCATCTCATTTCTAAATGTATTTTATAGTTGTCTTACAACAAATTTTGACATTTTTCTTCTAGAAGATTCTACCTTTAAAAGAGCACTATTTCTCCTTTATGTATGCACTGACTTAAAGAAGTCATTGGAACTTTATTCTTTTATGAATAGGAGCCCTAGATCATATTATTTTCTAAATCGAATTCATAGACTGGGAATATAACAAAATAATGGTTCTAAAAGCCCATCTTTCACCAATCTTGAATATCATTTAGATTAATAAGATCTAGACATAAGTGTCAAAACATACAATACCAAAGGATGAAACTTTCTCTTTAAAAAGTAAAACATGTAAATTTCCATCTAGAAAACAATCATGGACAATGTTTAGCTTTACCAAAATGGAACACTTTACTTTTGGTCATACTTTTGAGTCTAATTTCCTTTTGGCAACTACTAGGGCAACTACTAGGGCAACTAGCTTGTCCAACTGTTTGGTATTATAATTCCTCTTTTTACCACCCTTACCTTTCAGTTCAGGCTAAGAATTTGATTTAAATCATATTGATCATAGCCTTAACTTTTAGGATGTCTTCCATTGCTTAGAAATCACTTATCAACTTAGATAATATAAAAATAATTTATTTTCAAAACAATCTAAATTGATGAAATGATTCTAACAAGGACTTATGGATCATATCCATATGAGATTAACATTTAATTTCTTCATCCAAGAATTCCAATTCATTTAAAAATAAAATATTTTCATAAAATGATATAGAATTGGAACTCCTTAAGCCTTTCTTAGCACTCAATATGATTCGTACCAAACATATTATTTAGACTTAATATAAAGTCTAAGTTTAGTACTAGCTCTTGCATCTCATGCTATAACACAATTGAGATAGAAGCCAATGTAACATTTTAACATTTCCTTGGAGACTATGATCACATCATAAGCTATCTTCCATAAATGCATCATGTATAGGAAATTATGACAATGCTGAATCGAAACATGTTTATGTACTTCAGCTCCTTTAAGCACCATGTCCAAAAATATTTCTTTGTTAATGTGATTCAATTAAAATAGTAGTTAGAGAACAAAAAATTTATGACAACTTTATTTTGAGACTATGAACATAAATACTAGGACATTATTATTTTGCATCCATAACCATATAATATTGAACCCAAAAATCATACTATACTAGGTGCAACGACAATCCAATTCATGTCTATAATTCCTTGGTAGCAAGTATATTATAAACATCATGATAACTCTTATCAAACACTAATAATATGTTGTATTAACTTTAGCCTTTAAGTAATAATGACATAGCTCCTTTAGGAGGTTAACATTACACTTAGTCTAGTGTACACCATTATCTAGAATCATGTATAGCCACATTTCATCTCCCTTATAGTGTTCAAACTTGTAGTAGCATGAAACAAAACACTCTCCTTTAGGATCGCCAGGCATTTGTGCCAAGATAAGGTGCTTGTTCACACTAGTGTTAAGGACACTTAGATTTTATGGGTTGCGTCGTGATCAAATCCCACCAAATTTTTACCGGGTAGTTAGTTGTGTTAGTTGGTTAAATCAGTTATATGGACTACACTTAGACCAACATGACATAAACTACATGTATATTTTGTGCTGTAAGCAGACGTCAGGGTACTACCTTAAAGTTAGAGATACTCGAGTGCGGCTAATATCATGCCTCCCCGATTCTAACAGAAACTCAACAGGGGAGTTTGTCCAAGTGAGCGGCAATTGGCACACCAATGACCTTAAATGTCCGACTTCACCCTAAGATGTTGGTCGGTACCACTCATATTATATTCGTACAATATTTATTTATACTACATACAAGTTGTTTTTGGCTCTTTATGATCGCACCAATATTTACTTATATACTAATTATTTTTGTCTGTGGCGATGCAGAAGATAAAAAATTTAAACGTTATGCATGTAAGTGACCTGAATTTTCTGCTCAGATCATAAATATTCATACACTACGACAGTGAATTGAGGGCTTCACACCTCATCCTCGGGTGCACTCTAGTATATACTAGCTACCAAGATCCTAGACAAAGCTTTAGCCATTGGTAGTCCCTTATTGTTGTATATCGATGTTCAGCATCAGGGTATCTTGCTACGAGGTTTAATTGTCGGTGAAGCTCGGGATCTAGGTCCTTGGCTCATTAGGGTAGGCTCCTTAGTACCAATGAGGGACAGATTAGTCTATTATTTCTTCCACGGCCGCATCGACCATATACCAGTTGAGCATCCTGTTGAAGGAGGCCAGGTTGCTGAGCAGGTAGAAGCTAAATCGGTTGACTCCTCCAAAGCCGAAGTCGAAGACCCAGGTGCAACAATGGTGGTCTGCTATAACATGACTACCGACCGTTTCCTTCGTGGTGGGCAACCCGCTATGCAACAAGCTCCTTCTACTCCTCCCCCCCGAAGCCGAAAGAGGTCATGTACCACCGATCAGGCCCCAAGGAGACCCGAGGAAATTCCTCCCAGAATTCCTCCTACCCTAAGTACTACTAGGGTGACTATCTGAGAGCCAGTCACCAGCACTCGGCCCTTCGCACAAGTGGGGTCTAATATGGCTTCCTCTTTAGCTCTCCCTGCTGCTAGATGGAAGAAAACTTTCATGCTAGGTAACGAGCCTCTTCCTGCAACTTCTAGTCTAAGGAATTGGGCTGCTAGGGAAAGGGGACAGATTGTTCGGAGTCTTGGGCGGACCTTGCAGTTGCCAGATGATGTGCATTACTTTGACCACGGTAGTGACGAAGCAATGGCTGTCAGACTACAGTGGTACACCATTGCGGTGATACTTGGTCTTTACTACTATTTATTTACACATGTCTCTGAAAGTTCAATTAGCGTATAAAACACCAATGAACATTTAGACCCCCAATATTAAAATTACCAACACAAGCTTATACTCAAACAATATATGTGTGGAACGATGAATATAAACTAAACCCAAATTGGTAAAACACTCTGAACCATAGTTAATCACAAACACTACATTAATTAAAAGGTTAAGAGTAAAGGAAGAGAGATGCAAACACAAGGATAACATGACGATGTGTTATCGAAGCGGAAACCAAAGAACTCAACAAAAAGCCACTCCGCCGCCCTCCAAGCAGTCAAATGATACACTAGAGAATAAAGTTGGGATACATGAATAGCAAAAGACCCTCCAAGCCTAATCTACCCAATGCACCTAAGCCCTATAAGCTTCTTGCTCTAACAGGGTTATGCCAAACCTTGTCTTCTCTAGCTTTCCAGATCCCGCAATAAGCTCCATATTGCATCCATCATCCTTGGCATCTTCTAATGCTCCCCAAGCTCCAAAAACACTCTCAACACTCTAAATGGGTGTGGGTAGTGTTTGGGTAGAAATCTCCTCTCAATAGGTATAACAATGGGAGAGGGAATGAGAAGAGACTACAAAGATTTCTCTCTAAGAATGAGTAGTTCTCTCTAATAGGGTGGATGTGTTGTAGAAACCTCTCTTAGGGTTTTATTCTTAATAGGGTCTTTTTTTTTTTTTTTCAGCACATTACATTTCGCGGGTATAAGGGTATTTATAGTAGGGTATGAGAGGAATATGAAAAGTTAGTTTTCATCACAATAGGGCATTTTGGCAACTTGGCCTTGCGACTGGAACGAGTCGCAAGTTTAAGTCGTGAGATAACTTCCAAGCCAGACTATACTTTTTGTCTCATAGTGCTCCAGCTGTCGTGACCCTTCAACTCCCTGCATGTTTCACACGTGTGTCACTTTGGCGACTTGCCAATCGCAAGTTAGTCGTGAGACTCCTTTGAATGCACACATCTTGATTTTCTTCACACTCTCTCATACACAACCCTTACATTATTCCCACCTAAATACAAGGTTTCTACATGCTGAATTACAAGAAAATTTGGCACAGAATAAAGCCAACACATGGTTGATTAAATTCAACCTTACAGTATCTCTTTATTTTGTGCTTACTTATGCATCTTTACAGTCCTACTAGGCTGCACAACTGGCTTATATGATGGAAGATCGGCTAAGAAGTGCGGTGGAGGAGTCAGATAAGGAGAAATCCCTGAAAGAGGTGGATGAGGTAACGGCAAAGGAGAAAGGCACGGCAGCTGAGAATGCCGAAGAAAGGGCTAGAGCAGCCAAGAGGGCCCATGCATTGGTCGAGCAAAAAAGGGGTAGAGATTGCTGCCAAGTTGGAAAAGATAGAGCTCCGTTTGGGCAATACTGAAAGATTGAATTCGATTAAGGATAAGGAGATTGCCAAGCTGAAGACCACGGATAAATGGTATAATGTAGGCTTTGCGGATGCCGAAAATTCAGCCGAGCCGGTCATGTTCCAATCCAAGAGATATGGATTTGGCGAGGGTTGGATGGTAGCACTAGTGGCCAAGGGTGTGCCCAAAGATTCTCCCCTTAAAACCCCTGATCAAATTCCTTACCCTAAGCCTCCCCCTCTAGTTCAGAACCCCCCTAATGATGAGGATGAAGAAACTGAGAGCAAGAGGGACTTGGTGCAGGTAATTGATTCCCACGCCGAACTGATTGACCTTAAAATTACTAGTGATCTGAACGCCGTGCAAAGTGCAGTTCAACAGCTTCCCAACCCCGACGCTTAGCCGCCTGTGAATCCAGTCTTGCCAGATCAACCGCAAGACCCTACTGCCTAGAAAATTTAGCTTGTTTTTCCTTTCTTTTTATGTTGTTTTTATGTCTGTTTATTCTTGGTTTACTTAGAGTCACTGGGTGTAGTGACAAGACAAATTTCTTTTGGTTTGGACGATTGACATTCTGTTTGCTAAAACTCCTTCATCATTATGGTTTATTGTGTTTGATTTATCAAATTTCTCTCTTTTCTTCCTATTTGTATATACGTAGTACAGTTGGTACTAGATATTTTAGTTATATTTCTATATTAAAAAGCTATAGAATTGTGACCTAAATGCATGGCTACCCCATGCTAGGTGATCGTACTGAGCAAAGGTCTTGACCCTTAGATAGTAAAAATGTAAGGTCTCTTCCTGGTCGGTGACTGAGATCGAACCGAGCCGAGGCTTCTGTCTTTAGATGATTAAAAATGTAAGGTTTCTACCTAGTCGGCGACCAGGATTGGACCGAGCTGAGGCTTCTGTCCTTAGGTGTTTAAAAAAATGTAAGGTTTCCATCTGGTCGGTGACCAGGATCGAACCGAGCCGAGGCTTCTGTCCTTGTGTGGTTAAAAATGTAAGGTTTCCACCTGGTTGGTGACCGGGATTGAACCGAGTCGAGGCTTCTGTCCTTAGGTGATTAAAAATGTAAGGTTTCCACCTAGTCGGCGATCGGGATTAAACTAAGCCAAGGCTTCTGTCCTTAAGTGATTAAAAAAATATAAGGCTTCCACCTGGTTAGTGACTAGGATCGAACTGAACTGAGTCTTCTGTCCTTGTGTGGTTAAAAATGTAAGGTTTCCACCTGGTCCATGACTGGGATCAAACCGAGTTGAGGCTTCTGTCCTTAGGTGATAATAAAAACACAAGGACCTAACCATATTATGTAGGCATACATCATCATTCACATAGGAGTTCGTACATGATCCCCATCATTATTCTTTACATAGTCAAGGCCTTACAAAATTAATGATAGAACTTTCTTAAATTCTGAACATTCCAGGGCCGAGGTAGAGGTCTTTCTTCCATGTCCTTGAGATAGTATGTTCCTGATCCAGCTATAGCGGTGACTCTATACGGTCCTTCCCAGTTTAGAGCTAGCTTTTTGACATTAACAGCTTGAGCACTTCCCACCGCTTTTTGTAAGACCAAATCACCGACTACAAAGTCCCTTATCTTCATATCTCTGTTATACCGCCGAGCAAGTTTTTGTTGATAGTTGGCCAGGCGGACAGTTGCTACTTCTCGGTGCTCTACCAATGAATCCAATTGCCTTCACATCATCTCTGCATTCTTGGCTAAAGAAAAATTTGACACCCGGGGGCTTCACAAGCTTATTTCCACTGGGATAACGGCCTATGCTCCATACGTTAGTGAGTAAGGTGTCTCACCTGTTGAGTAACTGCCTATGCTCTATACGTTAGTGAGTAAGGTATTCTCATAGAACGTTCGGAAATTCCTCGGCCCACCTCCCCTTAGTTCATTCCAACCTCTTCTTCAAACCATTCACAATTACTTTATTTGTGGCTTCTGCTTGACCTTTACTCTAGGGGTATGCTAGGGTCGAATATCAATTCTTAATGCCAAGGTCACTACAGTACTTGTGAAAAACCTTGCTATCAAACTGTAGACCACTATTTGACACAAGAGACTTCGGCACCCCAAATCGGGTCACTATATTTTTTCACACGAACTTTTTGACATCCTCATCTCGGATGTTAGTTAACGCCTCGACCTCAACCCATTTGTTGAAATAATCCACCACCACCAACACAAATCTTTGGTTTCCCATAGCATGGGGAAATCGACCAATTATGTCTAGCCCCCATTACACCAATGGCCATGGATTGCTAATCAGATTCAAACTTCCTGCAGGCTGATGTATCAATGGGGCTTACTTTTGACACTGCTTGCACCTTTAGACATACTCAACAACGTCCTTTTTCATCTTAGGCCACCAAAACCCTTGGGTCATTGCTTGGTGAGCAAAAGATCGTCCTCCCATATGATTATCGCAAATTCCTTCATAGAGCTCGGTCAAGAGTTCGTCAACTTTGTTGAGATGGATGCATAACAAGTAAGGATCCCCAAAAGACCTTTGGTATAACCTAAGATCCTTAGAGAGCCAGAACTGAGCAGAAACTCTACGCACCTTCTCGGCTTCTTTCGCCTCACTCGGCAGACGATCATCAGCCATAAATTCAACAATCGGATCCATCCAACATGGTTTAAACACCAAAATAGTGGAAATGTTCACTTTTGTATCTATACTAGGCTCCCCCATCACGCTGGACGCATCGTCCACAAACACCTTCCACAGTCAGGTTTCCACATAACCCACCATCTCCGTCTCCCTTCGTGGGGTAAATTATGCAACAAAGTCAACAGAACCTGACCTTTAACCGAGCTCCTAGGCTTAATAACGTATATCAAATGCACCAAGCCTAGTCCCCCACTTCGCTATCCGACCTGTGAAGTCTGATCTTTTGAGTAAGGACTGCAACAGATGCTCTGTTAACACATACATTGTATGAGCTTGGAAATAGTGAGGTAACTTCCTAGTTACATGTACCAATGCTAACACCAATTTCTCTAAGGGTAAATATCTTGTCTCCACATCAACCAACGCCTTACTAACATAATAGATGGGCTTTTGTACCCCCTGATCTCTTAGCAACACCGCGCTCACTTCATGCTCGGACACTAACAAGTACATATACAAATCCTCACCTATTTCCAGAGCAGACAATATTGGGGCACTTACCAAATAGTTTTTTAGGTCCTAAAAAGCTTTCGCACAATCCTTGGTCCACTCAAAGCCTATTCACTTCTTCAGCAATTGGTAAAATGGTCGGCATCGATCGGAAAACTTCGATTCAAACCGATTCAATGCTGCCAACATACCAGTCAACACTTGCATCTCCTTGGGATTGCTTGGTGGCTTAAGCCATTCTATGGAACTTATTTAATCAAGATTCACTTCTATTTCTCGGTGGGTAATCATGTAGCTGAGGAACTTGCCAGCTGCCAAACCGAAAACATACTTATCGACATTGAGATACTTCAAAAATATTTGCAAGTTTAATGACATACCCCTGATCCTCCTTACTCTTTACCACCATGTCATCGATGTAAACTTCCACCGTATGGCCAATCTTTTCTCTAAACATCATAGTCATCATCCTTTGATAAGTAGCCCTTACATTCTTTAGGCCAAATGGCATTACCATGTAATGGTAGTTGGCTTCAGGAGAAATAGATGACGTTTTCTCTTGATCTTTTGTAGCCATAGCAATTTGATGGTAGCCCTAAAAAGCATCTAGAAAACTTATATGAGGGTGTCCATAAGTGGCATCCACCAGTTGATCAATCTTTGGTACCAGGAAGGGATCTTTCAGGCATGCTCTGTTCAAGTCGGTAAAGTTCACACATACCCTCCATTTACCGTTCTTCTTCTTCACTACCACGGTATTGGCCAGCCATTCTAGGAAAAAGACTTCTTTTATAGCCCCTGCTTCTTTCAACTTCTTCACTTCCTACTTTACAGCTTCAACATGCTCCTTAGTTTCTTCTTCTTAGGTGGGTACAATGGGTCTACGTTAAGTCTATGAGTTATAAATTTTGGATCCACCCTAGGTATCTCATATGGACTCCAAGCAAAAATGTCAAGATTCTGAACTAGCAACAATAGAACTTTCACTTGCTCCTCATGCTTCATACTTGTTCCTATTTGGAAACTTTTATTTTCATCTAGCAGTATTCTTACCATAATAAGATCCTCGGCATTGGCCGCCCCCCGTTCCCCACGGGGTTCTTGTAATTGCTATAAAGAGGCATCCTCAACAGGATCTTTTTGCTTTATCTCAAGATTTATAGCCACTACCAAACATTGTCTTGCCACCTACTGATCTCCTCTCACTGTGGCAATACCGTAGTCAGTGTGAAACTTGACTTTGACATGCATAGCGGACGGCACTGCCCCCAACACATGGATCCATGGTCTATCAAGAATGGTCATATAGGGAGAGAATGAACTAACAACTATGAAATTCACCATTACCTCCTTTCCCTCCATGTTCACGAGAAGTAAGATCTAACCATTAGGAACCACCATCCGACCATCAAATCCTACTAGATGGGTGTTATACTTAGACAAATCTTCAATCTTCAAATCCAACCCTCTAAACAAATCTGGGTACATCACCTCGGCCTCACTTCCCTGGACCACTAACACCATTTTCACTATAAAACCGTTTATCCGAGCAATGACTACTAGTGCATCATCATGGGGCTAAGTTGTTCCTGTTAGGATTAGTGCCCTTAAATCCTATTGTATGATGCTATGTATGTTATTATGTATGACATTATGTATGACTTAATGTTTTAATTAATAAAGTTGTTTTATCATTATCTAAAAATAATGGTAACATGAATATTGGGACATTATCATATAGTCCATGAGATGCATAGTATGTGATTTATGTGAAAAATCACAGAAAATATAAATCACAAGTTCTTTGTAAACTTAGAATTGTAGTTCGTAGTCGGTGATGAAATTGGGTATTTCATCTGCAAAGACTATAACATATACATTAAGATGATTTGTCTTGATCATGGAAATGGATATTTCTAGTTGATATGTTTTAAGAGTTAAAACATATTGAACTGGACAGGTGTGAGATTTATTATTCTCCTAATGACTGTCAAATGAATAATAAACTCACGACTTATATTTGCATGAACTTTTAATCTTGAGAGACTAATGGACTTGATCATGAGGTGTAGGTTGCTTTGATATATCAGGAGTGAGATCTAGAGTTATGGTCAAAACCTCAGTATGTTGGATAACCACATTTAATGTTGATGGAGCATATATTCTCAAGATGGAATTCATAGTTTCTTAACGGAGATACAAAATATTTCATTGAGATAAGTTTAGTGGGTTTGTTATTCAGAATGTTAGGCCTAACTACTTTAGTAAATTGTTGCTAGAGTATATATTTATGAAATTGGATTTCATAAATATATGATGAATAACTTAAAGGATTAAACCGGGTACTCAAGGATAAGATGTAGTAATTTACAAAGTGGCAGTCTACATTCATGACTTTGTGTTACTACGAATATTTTATGAAGGGGTTGCATGTACAATAAAGTATTGGGATATAATTTATAAATAAGGCCAAGAGTGCAATTATATTTATATAGTGGTATTAAATATAATTAATGGTAACTTTGGACTTGTCAAGAGTTGACAGAAAAGCCTAAGGCCCATTAGAGCTAGTGTCTTATTGGTCCCTTTTTGGTCCCACTCCAAGCCACACACTTAAGCCCAATTGGAAAGGCCCAAAAGGCCAGCCCAATTAGATAATCAGTTAGATACAAAGGGAAAAACATACAGAATTTTTGTAGAGAGAGAGAATTGTAAGAACACTATTGCGAAGTGGTGTAAGAAGTGTTAGACCCTTTGACATTCTCCCTTTGGAATTGATTGAGGGACCACACATCTTGAGCATTGGTGAAATTGGAGTGAAGATTGAAAGTATTCCCAAGTACTTCTGATCTTCGATTTTGAAATTCACTGCTCCAAGGTACACTCTCTTGTTCTTAAATTCTGAAACTTACATAGTGCATGTTAACAATTATGTATGAAGTAAAACCGTGATTTTCCTTCAAATGGTATCAGAGCAGTCTTCATTTCATATCTGTTATAACATGTTTAGTGAGTTTTAGAATTCAAGAAAACTATTTCCATAGTTATGAAGATTATGCAGTCATTTTTCTGCATATTTTAACTTTGAAACTATTGTTTGATTAGAACTGATTTTGATGTTATGATGTTGTTTAAGTTTGATTTTAACCATGTAAAATTGAATATTAACACTTTAACATCAATGAAATTCAAGTTTTAATATTAATCTCATCGTTTTTGATCATTAAGAATGTGTTTTATTCTTTGGAAACGTCAATAACGGTTAAAAGAAAAACGGCTGTTTATGGGTATTTTCGCGACTGGCGAGTCGTGAGTGAGTCGCGAGAGCTTCTAGATGAACTCGTGACTAGGGTCTTGCGGCTGGTCGAGTCGCCAAAATGAGTAGCCAAAATCGCGACTGGGGTCTCGCGGCTGGGCGAGTCGCCAGAATGAGTAGCCAAAAATTTTGACACTTATTTTTTACGTGTATAAAGAGCAAGGCTATGTGTAATTAGTTTATGCCTATTTTAAATTTAAAAACCTTCATCTTAAAACATCTAGTGGGAGAGAGATACAAGGGTTGGATCTCCCGGCCTCTATTGTTGGTTCATAGTACTATAAATTATATACTCTGTCTTTGCTATGAGCTTAGCATTCCATGCAGAGAGTATTTATTTCATGGTCCTGCAAGATTGGATTTCTTGGTTTATAGTCGTTTGATCAAACGCCTTGTCTTAGCTTCGAGCTTTGCATTCTATGCAGAGGGTGTTTGTATAATAGTACTACAAAATAAGCCTATTAAAGGGATGAAAAGTGGCTACACATGATTCTAGACAATGGTATACACTAGAATAAGTATTATAGTATCCTCTATGCTGAGTTCTTACTATTATTACTTAGAGGCTAAATGTAAAATGACATATTATTAGTGTTTGATAAGAGTTATCATGATAGCACTAATAATGATAATAGTTCTCAATCAATCATAGTATTTACTGTTCACTCTATGCTGAAGGATATTGAATATGGGATTGGGTTGTTGCTGCATATATTATTTTATGATTTTGTTAAGGTTTCATATTATATGCTTATATGCTAAATTGATAATGTCCAGTTTACTTATTATATTCATGTTTATTGTTTTCAGATTTGAACATGGCATCATTTAGCCCACTTGTTTCTATTCTTAATCAAAACAAACTGACTGGATCCAACTATGTTGATTGGAAAAGAAATTTGGACATAGTTTTAACAGCTGAAGAGCATAAATATGTGTTTACTCAATCATATCCTAGCTTTCCTTCATTAGATGCTACTTCTGAGGAAAAACAACAATATGATCGTTGGCAGAAATCTAATGAAATGGCCAAGTGCTATATCCTAGCATCTATCTCAAGTGTTCTACAGCGTCAAATGCAGGATGTTGAACTAGCTTCGGACATTATGCATAGTTTGAAGGAAATGTTTGGTGAGCAAGGCCGTTCAGCAAGGCAAGAAACCATGAGGCAAATTTATAATACCAAAATGGCTGAAGGTACTTCAGTTAGGGAGCATTGTCTTACAATGATCTCTAATCTGAATACATTGGAAGTTTTAGGTGCTGACATTGATGGAGAATCCCAAGTGGATATGATAGTCTAGTCACTACCGGAATCATTCAAAGAATTCAGACTAAATTATAATATGAACAAAAAAGTTTATTCTTTGTCTGAATTGATGAATGAATTGGTAGCGGTGGAAGGCATCCTTGGTACTTCTAGTGTTGAAGCCAATGTTGGTGAAGCTTCTACTTCTCAACCTAAGTCGAAAGGCAAGGGTAAGAAGAAGAAAAAGAAGGACTTCACTAAGCAAGAGGGCAAACAAAATGCCTTGGGAGTTGCCAATAAGGGAAAGAAGCCCAAGGGAAAGTGTTTCCATTGTGGTGAGAAAGGACATTGGAAGAGGAATTGTCCAAGTTTTAAAGCTGCCAAGAATAAGGGTATGAAAAGTTCTTTTCTTCTTGAAATATGTTTGGTACAGAATCCCACGAATTTCTAATGTGTGGATTCAGGTTGTACTAATCATATTTGCAATTCTTTGCAAGGGTTCCAGGAGACCAGAAAGTAGAATAAAGGAGAATTGTTTCTTACCTTAGTGGATGGGAGTAGAGTTCCAGTTGTAGCTGTTGGTGTTGTTAATTTGTGCTTTGAGTCTAGGGTTTTAATATTGGAAGACTGTCTATTTGTACCTAATGTTCGTAGGAATTTAATTTCTGCAACTTATTTAGGTAAACATGGGTATTGTATTATCCTGAAAGACAATGTTGTAATAAAGAAGGATAAAATGTTTATCTGTTTTGGCAATATTGTGGATGGTCTTTATATTTTAACTCCTGATAAGCATGAATTATACAATTCTGAATTAGATAATAATTCACATGAGAAATCATTAAAGAGAAAGTTTCCTTCTTCTCGTGAAGCATATTTTTGGCACTTGCGTTTAGGTCATAATAATTCAAACATAATTCAAATACTGATCAAAGATGGACTCTTAGGGCCCATGGAATTTGATGAATTTCCAGTTTGTGAATCTTGTTTAGAAGGTAAAATGACCAAACGACCTTTTAATGCAAAAGGTAGAAGAAGAGCTCAAGACTTGCTAGAACTAGTACATTCAGATGTATGTGGTCCTATGTCAATCCAAGGAAGAGGTGGCTATGAGTATTTCATTACTTTCACTGATGATTAATCTAGATTTGGTTATGTTTATCTAATGAAATGGAAGTCTGAAGCTTTTGACAAGTTCAAAGAGTTTAGGGCTAAAGTTGATAATCAATTGTGTAAACGCATAAAGGCCATTCGATTTGATCGAGGTGGCGAATAGCTTCTTGGTGATTTTAAGGATTACTTGACTGAAAATGGGATTATATCCCAGTTGATTGCATATGGAACTCCACAACAAAATGGTGTAGCGGGAAGAAGGAACAGGACTCTTTTAGATATGATTAGATCCATGATGAGTTATTCAACTCTACTAATTTCTTTTAAGGGATATGCCTTAAGTACTGCAATGTATCTTCTGAAATGACTACCTATGAAGTCTGTTTGTAATACTCCTGTAGAGTTGTGGAATGGGTGTAAGCCTAGTATGAGACATCTCCATATTTGGGGTTGTCCAACACATGTGTTAAAAGGAAAGTCTGACAAGTTACAGTCTAAAACAGAAGTGGTTTTCTTTGTAGGGTATTCAAAAGGAACAGTTAGATGTTTATTCTATAGTCATAAGGATAATAAAGTGTTTGTTAGCACAAATGCCAAATTCTTGGAAAATGACTATATGAATAATTTTACTCCTAGAAGTAGAGTTGTCTTCGCTGAAATGAATGAACTTGTAGTTAAACAACCAATGGATGAAACTAGGGATGATGTGGATGTATTAGATACACCACAAGATACTACTTATGATATGTCTAGTACACAGGTGCCTTGTCGTAGTGGGAGAATTGTTCAGCCTCTTGTGAGATTTATAGGTTTGGGAGAAACTTATGAAGCTATATCAGAAGAGGTTGAATCGGATCCCTATACTTATGAGGAGGCAATAAATGATAAAGATGCACATCATTGGGTCCAAGCTATGAAATCTGAATTGGATTCTATGTATTCCAATTATGTGTAGGATCTTGTAGAGGCGCCTAACAACATTAAACCTGTTGGTTGCAAATGGGTTTACAAGAGAAAGAGAGGGATTGATGGAAATGTTGAAACATTTAAAGTAAGACTAGTGGCGAAAGGGTATACACAAAAAGAAGGCATTGACTATGATGAAACTTTTTCGCCAGTAGCCATGCTTAAATCTATCAGAATTCTCTTATCCATTGCTGCTCATTACGATTATGAGATTTGACAAATGGATGTCAAGACTGCATTTCTTAATGGCAATCTTGAAGAAGAAATCTATATGTTGCAACCGGAAGGTTTCGTAGCAAAGAACCAAGAGCATATGGTATGCAAGTTGAAAAGGTCCATTTATGGACTTAAGCAAGCATCTAGATCATGGAACATCAGATTTGATCAGGAAATCAAATCATTTGGTTTTGAACAAAATCTTGATGAACCATATGTGTACAAAAGACATCAAGACAAAGTAGTAATGTTCCTAGTGCTTTATGTTAATGATATTCTACTCATTGGAAATGATGTAGGAGTAATGTCATCAGTTAAAGTATGGTTGTCAAGCCAATTTGATATGAAGGACTTGGATGAAGCTAACTATATTTTAGGGATCAATTTTTGGCGAGATCGAAAGAATAGGATGTTAGGTTTGTCGCAAGCTGGATATATAGATAAGGATCTAGAACGGTTTAGCATGCAAAACTCCAAGAAAGGACTACTTCCTTTTAGACATGGAGTTCCTCTATCTGATGACCAAAGGCCTAAGACTTAAGAGGAAGAAAATATGATGAGACAAGTTCCCTATGCTTTTGCTGTGGAAGTCTCATGTATGCCATGCTTTGTACTAGGTCGGATATTTGTTATTCTGTTGGCATGGTCAGCCGATATCAATCAAATCTAGGACCTAAGCATTGGCAAGCTGTAAAGCATATTCTTAAGTATCTACGGAGAACGAGAGATTATATGCTTGTTTACCGTTGTGAGGATTTGATTCCCATTGGCTATACAGATTTAGATTTTCAGTCGAATCTAGATTTCAAAAAATCCATGTCGGGTTTTTTTTTCACCATGGGAGGTGGAGCCATAAGTTGGGGGATTGTTAAGAAATCTTGTATTGCGGACTCCACCATAGAAGCCGAATATATTGCTGCTTGTGAGGCAGCAAAGGAGACTATTTGGCTCAAGAAATTCCTTTCTAATCTTGGTGTTATGAGAATTGAGCAAGTTCCCATTACATTATTTTGGGACAATAGTGGAGTGGTTGCACAATCCAAGGATCCAAGGAATCACAAGAAAGGAAAGCACATAGAAAGAAAGTACCACATCATTCGAGACATTGTTGCTCGTGGAGATGTGGTTGTAGCAAAAATTGATGGTGCAAAGAATCTAGCGGATCTCTTTACCAAAGCCTTGCCCCAAAGGACTTTCGAGTCACATTTGGAGGAGATGGGAGTTAGATTAGTGCACAATAGTCTTTAGTTCAAGTGGGAGATTGTTAGGATTAATGCCTTTAAATCCTATTATATGATGCTATGTATGTTATTATGTATGACATTATGTATGACTTAATGTTGTAATTAATAAAGTTGTTTTATTATTATCTAAAAATAATGGTAACATGAATATTGGGACATTATCATATAGTCCATGAGATGCATAGTATGTGATTTATGTGAAAAGTCACAGAAGATATAAATCACAAGTTCTTTGTAAACTCAGAATTGTAGTTTGTAGTCGGTGATGAAATTTGGCATTTCATCTGTAAAGACTATAATATATCAACTAAGATGATTTGTCTTGATCATGGAAATGGAGATTTTTAGTTGATATGTTGATATTTTGATATGTTTTAAGAGTTAAAACATATTGAACTAGACCGGTGTGAGATTTATTATTAACCTAACGACTGTCAAATGAATAATAAACTCGTGACTTATATTTGCATGAACTCTTAATCCTGAGAGAATAATGGACTTGATCATGAGGTGTAGGTTGCTTTGATATATCAGGAGTGAGATCTAGATTTACGGTCAAAACCTCAATATGTTGGGCAACCACATTTAATGTTGATGGAACATTTATTCTCAAGATGGAATTCATAGTCTCTTAACGGAGATACAAAATATTCCCTTGAGAAAAATTTAATGGGTTTGTTATTCAAAATGTTAGGCCTAAATAATTTAGTAAATTTTTGCTAGAGTATATATTTATGAAATTGGATTTCATAAATATATGATGAATAACTTAAAGGATTAAACCGGGTACTCAAGGATAAGATGTAGTAATTTACAAAGTGGCAGTCTACATTCATGACTTTGTGTTACTACAAATATTTTATGAAGGGGTTGCATGTACAATAAAGTGTTGGGATATAATTTATAAATAAGGCCTAGAGTGCAATTATATTTATATAGTGGTATTAAATATAATTAATGGTAACTTTGGACTTGTTAAGAGTTGACAGAAAAGCCTAAGGCCCATTAGAGCTAGTGTCTTATTGGTTCCTTTTTAGTTTCACTCCAAGCCACACACTTAAGCCCAATTGGAAAGGCCCAAAAGGCCAGACCAATTAGATTATCAATTAGATACAAAGGGAAAAACATACAAAATTTTCTGTAGAGAGAGAGAATTGTAAGTGTTAGACACTTTGACATTCTCCCTTTGGAACTGATTGAAAGACCACACATCTTGGGCATTAGTGGAATTGGAATGAAGATTGAAAGTGTTCCCAAGTACTTCTGATCTTCTGCTTTGAAATTCACCGCTCCAAGGTACACTTTCTTGTTCCTAAATTCTGAAACATACATGGTGCATGTTAACGATTGTGTATGAAGTAGATTCGTTATTTTTCTGCTGCGTATGTTTTATATGCGATACAAACAAGCATATTTCCTTCAGTTCCCTCCAAGTCCTCATTATTAAATGCAATCGGCTCCCAAACATACATCTTTCTCTTCCTTGGTGGCTGTTCCACTCGGTGGCTTTCTACTAACACAACAATCAATACGCCTCTTCTTCGAGTCACCGAGGTGCCCATAGAGGCTGCATGAATAACTTCTATCACACCTAAGGGAGGTGGGAGTGTGTTTCCACGAGTTCTTGCTGTCCACCCAGTTTCACCATTCCTACATTCCAGAATGAACTCTTTCAAATGCCCTGATCTTACCAACTACTCTGAATGATCTTTCAGAATTCTACATTGCTCGGTGGTGTGCCCCTTGTCTCAGTGGTAAGTACAATACAAATTATGATTTCTCCTTGATGAGTCACCCCCCATTTTACTCAGCCATCAGAAATATGGCTCGTTCTTTATTCATTCTAGAATCTTGTGTAAGGGTTCTTTAAAAATCACATTGACTTCCCCTGCCCGAACACTAGGCTCTTGAATTCTTACATCCCTCCTATGCCTCAGCTAAAAACGCCCTACCAAGACTCCTTTAAGTACTACAACGTGACTGGTGCCTTACCCTTACTTTGCTGTCGATCATCTTCCAACATCTTGTACTCCTCGATACGCCTTATAAGTTGCTTTATATCCTCTAGGGGTCTCATTGTCAACGACTCTTGCAACTCAGAATCCTCAGGTAAGCCTAATTTAAAAGTGCTTGCAGCAACGTTTTCGTTACCCCCTCCGATCTCGTTGTATAATTCCCAGTACCTACTAGGGTAACTCCGAAGAGTCTCCTCGGTCCCCATCTTCATATAAAGTAGCATGTCTACTAGCTGTGGTACCCAGTTACAGGTCATAAGCCGGACCCCGAATTCCTAAATTAACTCACCAAAGTTGTGAATTGAGCCCTTCCTTAGCCCATTGAACCGTCTTAGAGTAATGGGCCTGAGACTCTAGGGGAATACCTTACATGCTCAATAGGATCTGTTTTCCCATCATAAGAAATAAATAGGGGTCTGGTAAATCTGTTCAGCATCAGTGCTTATTCTATGTCATTTGAGAACGGTGATTGGGCAACTCTGTGCAGTGCTCGACTCACGGCGTCCAATGCTGCATTCCGTGGCCTACACCGCTCAGGGGAAGCCAAATCTCTGTCAGCGTAGTCCCGGGACCTGTCCCTAGACCAATTGGAACAAGACTGATGGGACGCTTCTTCATGGCTGCCCTCCACACTTACAAATCCTTCAGCTTTCTCATCACGGTTCCTTCGTTGGCGTCTACCTCGTATTTCTAATTCCAAGTCCTTCACCATTCTGCACAGGCGTTCAAACTCCTAATCCCTCCTATCACGCTGCTCGTGTTTGGAGACTTCTAACACAGATCGGTACGTCTGTGACGATCCCTTTCCCGAACCAAAACGTTCCTCCTCTCGTTGATGCAAACCTCAATCGACACGCTTTGAGACCCAACAAATAATATTGGAATATTTACTCAGGAAAGCTAAAATTTAGATTTTGATAGAACCATGACCCAACGTTTATAAGTGAAACGCAAACCAAAAGTATAAGTAATAGACCTTGACCCAATGATTATAATTGAATCATGAACCAAAAGTATAAAGTTTGAATGCCACAAGAAAGAATCCCTGATAAGTTCACAGTTCCTGAAGAACCAAAAGAAGAGCAAAGCCTCATCTTTTCTGATTTTTATTCAAATCTTCCTCTATTACAATGAGTGCATGCTATTTATAAGAAATGACTGGAAAATAGAAAATATAAAAAACGTACTAAATAATAAAACCCTAAATAAAAGTTGATTTGGTCTAAAATTAGCAGATCCAAAATAGGAAAATAGCTAAAAAACATTCTAAATAATAAAAGCCCTAAATTTATGTAGATTTGGTCTGAAATGGTAGCTCCAGAATAGGAAAAAATCTCCAATAACTGATATAGAGTTGGAAAGTTAATCAGCCATTAATCCACGCCATAAATCACTCCCAATTAAGCCAGATCAGCCCTTAATAGCTTGGATTAAATTTATTACGCCTTCATCTTCCTTTGGGCCAAGCTTGAAATGTCCTACGTTAGAATCAGCCTAAATCTCTTGAATCAACCCATTAAGTTCTTCTTTGATCTTCTTGGATCTTGCTCTTGTAATAGGCCCAACTGGAACATGCAATGGATCCTTGAATGCTTGTTGATTCTC